>NW_027421849.1:0-63487 GCF_009905375.1 Apium graveolens | reverse complement strand
AGAGTTTGAGAAATGATAAGGGAGTTGGGTATGAGGAAACCCTAAAGACTCGTAGCAATAGAAATAGGAAGTATGTAATCATTGGTATGAGGGTGATTCACCATGAGTTAAAGTTGATGGTTGAAGGCATACGAGTTATGTACATTTTATCCCCTATAAGTTGGGAGGATTTCGAGGAAACCTTGAGATAATTCGAAGGATAAATAATGAGACGCGGATAGACTGAGGAGACAAGAAAGTAAGAAATTAAGAAAATTGGATGAAGGAAGTGACCTTCAAGAAGGTGAAGTGTAAGACCGGTGGCATGATACCCAGAAAGGGAGACGCCAGATATGAAAGATATCCCAACATTGAGGTGACTGTTGAGATAAACAACAAAAGTAAATAAGGAATTATTAAGAAAAAGTTCATGTTGAACATGACCAATATCTTCCAGAACATTCATGTTATCATTACAAATCAGGAAAGAAAAGCGGATGACCATTGTTATCTTTTGGAGGCCATATGGATTGACCTCAATTTGAATAAGGATGCTATTATGAAGTTAGGTATAGACTATCGAGGTGGGGAATGATGAATAAGATAATCTATCAAGGAAACATGACTTGATTTATCCATGGAAGGATGCAGGTACCTTTTAAAGGTGGAATTAAGGATAGAACATTGGTAACTTAAAATGAATCCTAGGGGAATGCATAAAGGTTGGAATTTCACCCTTAATAGGGACAGTGTGAGTTTTGACAGTATGAATTGGAAAGGATTAAGGTAACAACAACCTTTAAAGGATCAGTGGAGAAATTTTTTTCAAAAGTATATAGACAATGATTCTAGTATTAGTATATGGTATTGTGATATGCCCTGTATCTAGGGAATACAGGAGGAATGATTGAAGGATAACCTTAGAGGTTTTACAAGGAGATAGGTAATATTCAAATTTCTCAAGAATAGAAATGTTGATAAAGGAAATATGACGTAATTATATTGATGCCAAGTGAGGCACGTGTTAAACCACGAGAAGGTATGGATCGAACCAGTAATGGTCGAAATTGTTCAAGGCAATTAGGACTTAAGATAAAAGATGTTCTAAGTATAATTGAGAGTCAGTCGTGACAGTGATTAACCTCTAAAGACTGAGGCAATAACTTGTGGAAAAAAAATGGTGATTTTTTTTTTACTCATTATATTTTAATGAAAACCTCTTCACATCAGCTGTGATGGAAATGAAGTAGAAAATTTAGTTGAAGGTGGTTAAAAGACATTGATTATAAGGAACTATTACTATCAGGAAAGGCCAAAGAGGTGGCCGACACTTTAACGGTAAAAGGATAATTGTAGGCGCTTGTGCCAAAGAATACAGTGATGATGGTTAAAGCTGTGAAGGTTATATTATGGTTTAGAAGATTGACATTCCTTCTGATGACTGTGCAATACCCAACCGTAATAGTAGTTGGTAAAGGTTTAATTCGTGTAATCGCCATGAACGGGCTATCTATATTAGAAGGTCCTATCTTGAGATAAGCCAGAACCATGTTTCAAAAAGGACTAGACGAACCTTTGAGTAAGTCTTCTATTTAAGGCATATGATTTAGAATGGTATTAACCTGCTATCGTTGCTTTGATTGAAACTCTTCTGCAATTTTATTAGCTTCATGTCATGTATGTATGTCAGGATCAGGAGTGTTCTTCATGAATCAGGAATGGTGATTATGTTACCTCCTTAGAATGATTTGATACGACATGTATGGACTCCGTATGGTTAGATATTAAGACTTCATGGAAAATGAATGACTACAGTAGGTCAGTGGTGGACCATAGTAAGGCAGCAATGATTCTGCGAGTATTGAGCTGAATACAACCGTGAGAGTTATATTGGAATGGGTGTTGAGATTGAGTACCACTAATCGGGTCGTGGTAGTGTATAAGTTATCATTGATAGACTAATTAAGTAGAGTATCTACCTAGTGAATAATTATTCTTTCTTATCAATAGAGAGTCGTATTATTATACAAGGAAGGTTGCGGTGCAAGCATAGAATTCTAGTAACGATGATGTATAGAATGAGATCCCAGATTCGATTTTTGATGTCGAGGGAGTTTCAAAGGTGATTGTGTATAAGCTCGAGGAAGAGTGTGGGTCCATAGAATGATGGACGGAATAGCAAAAATATTTAAGCATGCGAAATGTGATGCGATAATACTTGATGTTGATATATATACACATATGTTTTGTTCTCCTATGACAAACCTCTATAGTTTAGAGGTAGACTCCAAGCCAGATATTTTGTGGCAGTATGTTTTTTTTTTCATATATATAATTCTCTTTAATTCGTTCTTTTCTTTTCATTTCATGTAAGCTGAGAAGAACAACCCTTCCAGAAAGGGGAGGTATTGCCGAATGACTATCTATCTGTGTGATAGAAGCCTAGTAGGATACCAGCTATTGTTTAATTGCTTGTCAAGTACTAAAGGCTGGCCACCTTCTGTACTAACTATGCGATATAACAAGTGTTCATGATCATAGTGATCTCTCAACAAATTCCTTTACTTCTATTTGATTGATCAAATTTTGGAAAATAGAAACAACTGAAAAAGGAGTAATAAAGTGGTGGTAGTATGCGGAATGGGAACACATTCGTGATACTAAGGTTGACGTGGTTATTAAAAGGTTATAGAACGCTAACGAGCAAAAGTATAACCAGTATAATATTAGGAACGGAAGGTGATAGCGATTACGAACTGAAAAAGAATGGGTATTGAGAAGCAAAAGTTCTAATGTTAGAAACTATGATGAGAGTCTATGTAATAGACTTGAAAGAATTTGGAATGATCACTTAATGCGGATTGAGTTATCTTACGACAATAGATCATATGTCATTATCGAGATATCGCCTTATGAGATCCTTGAGGGAAGACAATGTCGATCTCCCTTATGTTAGGATGAAGTTGTAGAGCGCAAGATGCTCGGACCCGCAGTAGTCCAAAGGACCAAGGATATGATAGATCTAATCAGAGGACGGCTGGTAGTAGCCCAAGATGGACATGATAAGTATGTTGATTTGACACGAAAGGATAAAGAGTATGAAATAGGGGACCTAGTAATGTTATAGGTATCCCTTGGAAAGGATTGATGAGGTTCGGAAAGAAAGGAAAGCTAAGTCTACAATTTGTTGGACCCTTGGATATATTAAGACATTTGGGAAGTTAGCATATGAGCTAGCCCTAACCCCGAACATGTAGCAGGTCGTAACGTGTTTCACGTATCAATGTTAAGGAAGTGTAATTCAGATGCCAGATAAATAGAGGCATATGAGCGCATAGATATGCAACCCGACGTAACCTATATGGAGCAACCAGGAAGGGTTATAGAGTGAAAAGGAACAAGTGCTTAGGAGAAGGATTATCAAACTAGGCAGAGTTGGTGGTAGGACCACAATGGGGAAAAATTGACTAGAGAGTGAGAAGGCACAATGCTAGAAAAGCATCCCCAACTATTTTCTATCTGATTCCGGGACGGAATCCTTTTAAGGAGGGGAGACTGTAATAACCCCAATTTTTGGAAATTTTTGAAACCCTTATGAATATTGTTTTTGCTGAATGAGAAAAATTTTCATGCCACGCTATGTAGGGGTTCTGTTATTGATCTTATGGAATATTATTAGTACTCTATGTGGTATATAAGTGTATGTAAAGATCGTCAGAATCCAATTCCGAACACTTTGATTTTCCCGGAAATCCAATAGATACGAAAAGAATTGAGTATAAGGTAACAGGATAAAAAGGATTTAAAATAAAGGATTATAAGAGAGGATCATAAAAGGAATACAATATATTGAGAAAGGTTAAGGGAACCTAAGTAATAAGATCCCGGGTATGATCCCTCAAACGATAAACGAAAACGAAAGTTAAGCGAACCGTATAACAGATCAGCGGTCATTAGGCAAATGATTAGGAAGTTAATCAAGGGGATTAGTGGGGATGATGTCATCCAACCAATAGAAAGAGGACAAGGAGGGGAGGATGACATCATGAGGATGACACAAGCATGACATGGGAAGGAAGGAGGTGTGGTTGAATGAGAACCACACAAATTCAAGGGCAACAAGGTAATTGACTAAATCAAACACAAAAACAAAGCAACCAAGCCAAGTAAAATCATTTTCATCAAAATCAAAAAGAACTAAGGCTTGTTCTTGAAGAAGCTCTCGGCTTTTTACTATTCAAAAGAGCAAGAAATTCAAAATCAAAGATCCAAGCTTCCTAAATTGGTGAGTTAATTCCCTAATCATCTTCATGCTTAGTTAGGGCTATATCATGAGTTTAAGCCATCAATTACTTCTCCATCTTCTCCATTTAATCAAAGAAGAAGGCTATGAATAGTGTTTTCAAGTTTTTAACTTGAAGTTTTTCTTATTTTCCTTGAAGATCCAAGCATTCCTAAGACTTCTCAAAGCTTCTTAAGGCTTCCTAGCTCCTCCCACCACTTCAAGGAAGGTATACCATCTCCAAACCCTAGATTCCTATGTATTATAAGATGATTTTGATTAGTAGAATGATATTGTAGCTTGTTGTTGTGATTAGAGTTTGGGAATTGAAATGGTAGTGAAATGGAATGGTAAATGTTGTGGTTTTGATTAAAAGAACTTAAGTATGGTTAAAGTTAAGCTTAGGCATAAGTATGAATGTTAAAATTGAATTGGTTCAGGTTGTTATGATGTGATAAGGATGGATGTTGGTTGTATGTTGGATTTGAGGTTGAATTGGGAGGGTTTTGAATGGTTTAAAATATTGGAAATCGCGTAAACATAGCCGTCGTAACGTCTGATTTTCTTTGGACTGTTTTTGTGCATAGCATTAGGACCCGAGAACCCCCTGCTAGATTATGACCACTGCCATGTTTAGATAGCTCATGTTACGAGCTTCGTTTTGATATATAGTTCGTTCGATTCTGATGCACGGTTTAGGAGAAACGACCGTTTCAAGTAACG
Organism: Apium graveolens; assembly: GCF_009905375.1. NCBI lineage: Eukaryota > Viridiplantae > Streptophyta > Magnoliopsida > Apiales > Apiaceae > Apium > Apium graveolens. Next base: position 58,503 of record NW_027421849.1, on the reverse strand, counting down.
GCGTTTCGCGAACGAAACTTTTCCCCTCGCCTTACTTTGAAACATAGGTTAAAGACAAAAAGGGTTAATTAATGTATGAAACATTTATGGTAAGTGTGTTAGGCAGTTGGTAAGACACTCGCGAAGGAATCGCTTTAAAACTCGTAAAGGTTAAATTATTAAAAATGGTGGAGCCAAGGGTACCCGAGTGACTTAAGCGAATCAGTAAGCGCAAAACAAGCGTTAGAGTCTAAGTTAGTTAAAGTATAGATTTACAAGTGACTTTGGTTTAATTCCAACTTACTTGTTGTTTATAGGTTACCAGACTCGTCCCGAGCCATTCGTAACCCCCAGTCGCTCAGGCAAGTTTTCTACCCGTATAACTGTTGTTGTGATGTATATGTGTATATGCATGATCTTGCGATAAATGCATATTGGTTATTAGCAAATTCTTGCGATATATTGTAGCATGTGATATGGTATATATGCATGCCTGTTTCATATTCTTGATTTATATATTTTTTGGTTCAAATGCTTATAGTTGCATAATACCTATGCTAGAGATAAGCGGTATTTGAGTTTACCCTTAGTATAGGGGATAAAAGGTGAACATATTTCTAAACCGGGAGGCGAGGCTCCCGAATATAATATATATTTATATATATATATATATTGATATAGTTTTTAAAACTATTAATTGAATAAGGTTTATTCGATAACTTTATTTTATTTAATGAATATTATTACAAATATTCATTCGAGGACTTATGACTCCTTTTATTTTATTATTTGAATAATATTTGAATATTCATTCGAGGGCTTATGACTCAGTTTATATTATTTATTGATTAATATTTGAATATTCATTCGAGGGCTTATGACTCTTTTATATTATTTATTGAATAATATTTGAATATTCATTCGAGGGCTTATGACTCAGTTTATATTATTAGAATATTCATTTGAGGATCTATGACTCCGATTATTTGCTGAGATATATTCTTTATTTTATTAAAGAATAATGTTTCGATAATCAAACTTATTTTCGATTATTCAAATAAAGATAGTACTTTCATATAAGTATATCTTTGGTTATTTAATACTCATTTCAAGTATAAGTCTTACAACTTCTACTTCAATTATTTGTATAAAGATTATTCTTTATGGGAATATTATTTAAATAATAATATTCAGACATTTTCTAAATATATTGGGACTGATTTACTTCATTAAATCAGCATTACTCCAAACACTCTTTAAAGTGTTTTCGAGTCTTCAAAATGATTTTTAAAAGTTAGAGCGGATCCCAAAACTCATTTTTATATTTAAGATCTTCCTTTTAAAGGGGATTTAAATACTCGTTCAAAACTTGAGGGATCCGGCTCTATGGTGTATTTTATATTCGCAACAAGGTTGCTGTTTTGATAAATGAATTGATTACTTGCCCAATGTTCGGGAAGTAAGCCCATCTAATTGAGTCGGCATAAGCGACAGGCCGGGGTACGGTCTATCAAAGTGTAAGTGGCTGGGTGGCAGTCCATCAACGCGTGAGTGGCCGGGTAACGGTCTAGCGCGAGGTCCTAATGCGGCCAGGGTGATGACCGGTGAGGAATTCATCCATCTACAGTAGAAAAGGTTACTTATTGGTATCTTTGCCTGATCAGCAAGATATCTGGTTTATGCCAAAATTCTTTTCCTTTCCAAAATTCATTGGATATTATAACTCTGTTCATACTTTATATGACAGAGATTTTCAGGAAATGTATGAGATATATATATATATATATGGATATATATATCAGGACTTAATGAAGTATCTCGTAACTTCATTATTTATAATGATATTTCAAAGATTGAATCTATTCAAGTCTTATCTTGTAGTCTCATCTGGGTGATGAACTTTGAAACTGATTATAACTTGAACGGTGGTAGTTCAAGTAGTATTTGGATATAAAGTATATTGGAGTATCTTGTAACTTAATTTTTTTTAAACTTATATCTAGTAAATGATTATCTTATGCATGACAAAGATTTTCAGAAAAACGTTGAGACAAGGTTAGATATATGAGATCACCTTGCAACAGTATTTTTATACAGTTATACACTGGAACTCTGTATGTATTATGCATGGAAGAGGACTTCCAATATTTTGAAAAGTATATATGTATATATATATACTGAATATTTTGCGACTTCATCGCATTAAGATATCAACTTGGTTCATTTCTTTTGACCAAGACTTTCATGAGTACTATGAGAAGGCTCATATATTGTTAATCATTATACATATTATTTTGGTGGGCTTGCTGCTCACCCTTGCTTTCTTCTTTCATCACACAACATCAGATAGATAAGACGAACCAGACCAAGCTCCCGATTCACAAGAGGTTAGGAGACGTTCCGCAGTTTTCTAGAAGCACTGATGCCGCCGTAGCTGAGGTAGGAACTACCAATAGGCTAGGCTTTCAACTTCTGATGTACCAGATTTATGTATATTTATGAATTGTAATAATGGCAAAGAAATGTAAATTTAGTCAGAAAACCTTTTAAGGTGTATTGGCAGATAATTGTGGAATATAAGGACTTGTGATTATTTTTTTTGATGTTCATGTCTGAGACTATAACGTGTGGTGTGTGTGTTTATTGTGGGGTCACAGTGCAGAGTAGTTGAGTAATTATTAAGATTGGATGTTATTAAGGGAAATGGATCTCGTGACGACCCGGATCCCCGACCCCGGATCTGGGGGTGTTACAGAAGGGGAAAGTGAAAGATCTCAGCAAGACAAAAGACAAGGAAATTTCCAAGATCGTTCCAGCAGAAAGCCGGGATTCCAAGCCCGGGCAAATTTGAATTTTAAAAGGATAGGACAAGGTCCACAGAAAGCAGGTAATCATTTCCAAACGTCCAGTCAGCAGGGAATGGTCAGAGTTCCAGTGCCGTACTGCAAGACATGTAATCGCAAGCATACTGGTGTATGTATAAAAAGGGATGTAACGTGTTATCGGTGTAAGCAGAAAGGGCATTATTCTAACGAATGTCCAACAGGTAGAACAGCGGAAATGACTTATTTCCAGTGTGGAAAGAAAGGACATATTGCCAGAAATTGCAAAGGACCAGCTATGGCAGCCAGTATTCCAAGAGTGTTGGCATTACCTCCGCCGCCGCCTAATCAACCCAAAGCAAGAACTTTTAACATGACAATGAAAGAAGCAGTGTAGAGTCCAAGTGTGATTACAGGTACGCTTTTGGTGAATTCCGTAAGTTCAAAAGTATTAATTGACTCTAGAGCTACTCGTTCATTTATTTCTGAAGAATTTCTTGATAAGTTACATTGTGTAATCGAATGGTTGGGCGAGATGTTAATTATAAAATTAGCGAATGACGACCAAGTTCCGGTAGATCGAGTATGTCCTGCGTGTGATATAGAAATAGTCGGACATCACTTTTCGGTAGATTTAATTCCTTTTAAGCTAGGAGAATTCGATGTCATTTTAGGAATGGATTGGTTAGCTTGTCATAAGGCTCAGATAGATTGCGCGAATAAGAGAGTCAAATTACGAACTGCGGAAAATTCAACGGTAATATTCAAAGGCGAAAAACAACGGAAGAAATTTCTCACTGTGATGCAGACTAAACGATTGCTTCGACAAGGATGTGAGGCGTACATAGCTTACATGTTAGATACTGAAAAAGGAAGTCCTAGAATAGAAGACATTACAGTTGTATGTGAGTTTCCGGACGTCTTTCCAGATGAGCTTCCATGGTTACCGCCAGATCGAGAAATCGAGTTCACGATTGATCTAGCACCAGGCATAGAACCAGTTTCAAAAGCTCCATATCGGATGGCTCCAGTTGAAATGAAGGAATTGTCAATGCAACTGCAAGATCTTTTAGACCGAGGCATCATACGACATAGTGTATCCCCATGGGGTGCACCAGTGTTATGTGTAAAGAAGAAGGACGGCAGCATGCGATTATGCATCGACTATCGGGAGTTGAATAAACTCACTATTAAGAACAAGTATCATTTAACGAGAATGGACGATATGTTCGACCAGCTAAAAGGAGCCGCATGATTTTCAAAGATAGATTTGCGATCAGGCTATCATCAATTGAAGATTAAAGTTGAAGATATTCCCAAGACTGTGTTTCGCACGAGATATGGACATTACGAGTTTTTGGTAATGGCATTCGGTTTGACAAATGCGCCAGCAACATTCATGGATTCGATGAACAGAGTATTCAAGAAATATTTGGATAAATTCGTGATTATATTCATCGATGACATTTTGATTTATTCCAAGACGGAAGAAGAACATGCGGAACACTTGAGGATAGCTTTGGAAATTTTGAGGAAAGAACAACTATACGCAAAATTTTCGAAATGTGAGTTCTGGTTAAGAGAAGTACAATTTCTAGGGCATATCATCAGTAGAGAAGGCATCCAAGTCGATCCAACGAAGATTGAAGCTGTGTTAAATTGGGAAACACCAAGGACGCCGACAGAAGTTCGAAGTTTCTTGGGGTTGGCAGGATATTATCGAAGGTTTGTCAAAGATTTTACGAAGATAGCAACGCCGCTGACCAAGTTGACTCGAAAAAGTGAAAAGTTTGAATGGAGTGATAAATGTGAAGAAAGTTTTCTAGAGTTGAAAAATCGGTTAGTAACCGCACCGGTACTTGTATTACCAGACGAGCTAGGAAATTTCTTCATTTACAGCGACGCTTCATATCGCGGGCTAGGATGTGTATTGATGCAACACGGTAACGTCGTCGCATATGCTTCGAGACAACTTAAACCTCATGAACAGAAATATCCTACTCATGATCTGGAATTGGCAGCGATCGTATTTGCGTTGAAGCTTTGGAGACATTATCTCTACGGTGAAAAATACAAAATCTACACGGATCATAAAATTCTGAAGTATATCTTTTAGGCAAAAGGAGTTGAACATGCGACAACGTCGATGGTTGGAATTGATAAAGGATTACGATGTCACAATCAGTTATCATCCAGGGAAAGCAAATGTTGTAGAAGATGCGCTGAGCAGGAAAGAAAGATTGAATCGATTAACTTCATGTGAAGAATTAACCAAGGAATTTGACAAATTGGAAATTGAGATCCGTATTTCCCATGAATCTGCAGAAGCTATCTACACTATGACTTTCCAACCGGAGTTGTTAGAGAAGATTCGCCGCTGTCAAGATAAAGTGATGAGTCAAGATGACGACCTGACGGGAGAAGAGATCACAACTCAGAGAGATAACGAAGGAATTTTACGCTTTGCGTCGAGAATCTGGATCCCTAATGTGGCAGAATTAAAAGAAGAAATAATGCGAGATGCGCACAGTTCAAAGTATTTCATTCATCCAGGAAGTACAAAAATGTATCACGATCTGAAAGAAAACTTCTGGTGGCCGAACATGAAGAAGGAAATAGCTGAATGGGTGAGTAAATGCTACACATCCCAGCGAGTTAAAGCGGAACATCAACGTCCGAGCGGATTATTACAACCGTTAGACATTCCAAAATGGAAATGGGAACATCTAGCGATGGATTTTGTAGTAGGACTACCAAGGACAAAAGCAAATCATGATGCGATATGGGTAATCATTGACAGACTCACTAAGTCAGCACATTTTCTACCAATTAACGAAAGATTTTCACTTGACAAGCTAGTGCACATATATCTCAAGGAAATTGTGATACGACATGGAGTTCCAATATCTATCGTGTTCGATCGAGATCCTCGTTTCAACTCAAGATTTTGGAGACAATTTCAAGAATATCTTGGAACCAAATTGAATATGAGTACCGCTTATCATCCGCAAACTGATCGACAAAGTGAAAGAACTATTCAAACGATTGAAGACATGCTACGAGTTTGTGTGATCGATTTTGAAGGCAGCTGGGATGAACATCTACCTCTGGTGGAATTTTCTTATAATAACAGCTATCACGCCAGCATTGGAATGCCACCGTATGAAGCATTATACGGGAGAAAATGCAGATCACCAGTACATTGGGATGAAGTTGGAGAACGCAAAATTTTGGGTCCAGAATTAATTCAACAGGCGAAAGAAAAGATTGAACTCATTCAGAAACGACTCCATGCAGCACAAGACAGGCAGCACAAATATGTAGATCAAGCCAGGAAATAAATGGACTATCAGGAAGGAGAAAATGTACTACTCAAAATATCGCCATGGAAAGGATTGACCAGATTTGGCAATAAAGGTAAATTGAAACCACGACCATTTGAAATTTTGAAGAAAGTGGGAAAAGTTGTGTACGAATTAGCTTTACCACCTCATATGCAACATATTCATAATGTGTTTCATGTGTCAATGCTTAAGCGATACGATCCGGATTCTAGGCATGTAATAGAGTATGAGCCGATAGAAATCCAACCTGATTTGTCTTTTATAGAGCAGCCGGTAAAAATTTTAGATCGGCGAGAGAAAGTGTTGAGAAATAAGTCTGTATATTTAGTGCGAGTGTTGTGGAGAAATCCTATGGTTGAATAATCAACCTGGGAACTTGAGAACGAGATGTAAGAAAAATACCCTCATTTGTTTTCATAGAAGATTCTGAGGACATAATCCTATTAAGGGGGGAAGGATGTAACGACTGGGAAATTTACGTTTATATTATATCAGAATCATAATAAATAAGGTGTGTTAATGCATCATTTATGTGTGATTATCTGTTAAACCCTGTTTGTTATGTATTACGTGCATTTCGTGTCATTTCTGTATTTTTAAGGTATTTTTCAGATATTTTATTATGCATTCATCGTTTTCATTTCAAACATTTTATGACCCAAACAATGATTTTAAAGCCAGTATTTCAAATAAAATAATGGGCCTTATTTTTCATCAAATGGCTTTTACAATCGCAATATTCTGAACATCTAGATATTTTATAAATTTTCTCGTTTTACGAAAAATGACTTTTCTGGGCCCCATTGGGTGTCAAAAACCCCACAAAAATCACATTTTTATTTTTATAAAATTATAGGACTTTCATTTATATTATTTCCTTGCATTTTTGCATTATTCACAATTTTTGGGAATTTTTGGCATATATATTGCATATATAAAATATTTATAAATTAAATTTTATACTCAAAAATTATAAAATTAGGGGCCTATTAATTTTAAAAAGTGTAGAATTAGGGCCTTAATTTTAATTAGGAGTATTATTTTTACTACTATAAATAGCCTAATTTTTATTTAATTAATTATAATTAATCATTAAAATCTGCAAAAATACACAAAATTCTCTGAAATCGGGTCGGGAAGAACAAGTTCGGGTCGAAGAATTAAACGGTGATTTTGATCTGATTAGAGCACCAAATCAAGCAGTTCAAGTACTCAAATCAATGGTTTTGATCTGTTCTTTCCATTTCTAGCATCAATTTCACGTTTTAATGCGTAATTTTTGATTTTTGATTTCTAGGGTTTATGTTCGAATTAGGGCTTTTTGATTCCAGGGTTATTGTGATGTTTTAATGATTGAAATAGCTTGGTTATGTGATTTACAATTGATTCATGGTATTTAATTGATGAAACGATACCTAGATAGCAAGGTACGATTTCTAGGGTTTATACTGAATTTTCAAAACACAACTCGATGATTTCTGGGAATCTTTGGTTCCTGAAAGTTTAGGGCTTTGATTGTATGTATTCATAGCTTTAATTTGCACTATTGAACGTTTGATTTTATTTACGATTCTGCAAATTCGATGTTTGGCCGGAAAACTTTGAGTTTAGATCGGAGAATTGATTTCAGGGATGATTTTGGTCATTTGATGACTAGAATCGAGTTGTGAATGGATGGGAAATGAAAACCCCGTAAAGACAAGGCTGAATGATGCATAGTTGGCAAGGTTTCAGGGTTGCCGGACTCCGGGAACGTCACCGGAATCTGGAAAAATTCCGGTGTGTTCTTGAAGATCCGACCCATGCCCCAACCCGTTTACCCGAATCAAAACCCGGATTAAAACCCGGTTTTGATCTGTTTTTGTCAGAAATCAATTTCTGACAGCTGTTTCTGAAATTTTGATTTTTATTTGATTTTTATTAATTTTAAAAATCAGTTTTATTTATTTTGTAAATTGATTAATTAATTGTTTGATTAATTGATTTATATTATAAATAATTCTGAATTATTTTCTAAAAATCAGATTGAATTATTTTCTTAATTACCTATTATATAATTATTTAAAAGTGATTAATTATTTTGACAATTAATCAAATAATTTTCAATAAATCATAATAAATTCATTTTAATTCCAAAAATTATAGAAAAATCATTTTTAATTCTGATTTTTCTTAAATAATGATTTAAAAATTATTTTTGAGTTTTAAATATTAATAATAATTATTTATAGTGAATAATAAATGGAATTATCAGTATTTAATTGATAATAATTAAACCGGTAGTCCGATTCGCGTGGAACGAAAGCCTGTTGACTCAGAAAAATGAATTCTTTTCATTAAAAATAATACCAAAGCTTAATTTCTTCTAGAAATTGTTGATTTAATTATCTGTTTGATTATCAGTCGAGTTACGTGCCGAGACGAGTCCGAAAAATTCCGGAAAAATGGGAAACGAGTCAGATAACGATCAGTTGAGCGATCAGCAAGTCGATTTTGGTTTTAAAAATTATTTTAACCATAAAAATGATTATGTTCTTATGTGCTTATGTGTATTACGTGGTTAATCGAGTTTTACTTGCTTATATGTAATACATGAGTCAGTCATAAGCGCATGGGTAGATGTTAGGAACGGTTTAAAGTCGATTTAAGATGCAAATGAAGTACGACATGACTTAACCAGTCTGTTTTGCCAATAGAAGCTAAGCCAGCCAGGCAAGTTGAGTCGGTAATAGTCCAAGGTGATAGACATAAGTGATTCAATTGCAGTGAGTCGCGCAGAAGGCAAGTTTTTCCCCTATTCTACTTTCAGAATAGTGATATTGATTCAAATGCTTATCACATTCGCATCCTCTTGATTATTGTTCTTGATCACTGATATAAACTTGTTATTCCTTTGTTAATATTTCATTTCGATTCTTAATTTCTCCGTTTTTTTGGATTCTTGATTCATATTCTATTGGTGACACATGGAGATTGATATATTCTAGTGTTTGGAATATATCAAAGCATACCGATTGTTCCGGTTGCTAAGCGATGGACTGGATAATGATATTTTTGGGATTGAGTGTGTCTTAATCCTGAGGACCGGGATGACTGGTGCCTCGACATGGACCGTAGTGCCTGGGTACCCGACTGGATCTATATATTGAGATATGGATCTGCATTATATTCTGACTGATCAGCAGAATATAGATGTGAACTTGTGTCCAGTTTAGTTCATTTGTACTTGCCAGTAATGGCCTTCTTTCTATTCTCGTGAGGTTATATCTTGGCAGATATACCTGGGATGACGGATTCATTTAAAATGCTTTAACACTGTTTATATTTTTGTGGACTTGTTGAGCAATTTTTGGCTCACCCCTTTTATTGTTATTCACCTTATTATTTCAGTTAAGAAGGAATATGAAACCAATCAGGACTCGAGTGGTAAAGAAGCGGGTCAAGCCTCGGGATCCTCTCATACCCAAGGTGTTGATCCCAATCTAGGAAGAAAGCTTTGAGTTGCCCGAGCAGGTGGAGTGTTGTTAGATAGTGTGTGTGTTTGAATAAAAGCTGAACTTAGTTAAAAATGAAATAGACAATGGTTTGTAATAAAGAGAGTTTGTGAGACTTTGAATGTTGGTTTGTAATAAAAGTAGTTAGTGGTTCTTGTTTTCATACTTCAACCTAAAAAGATCCTGGTTAGTGTTAAAGGGGTTTAATTTTATTTCTTTATTAATTGTTAATCAGATTGAACAGGTTTGGTGATTAGCTAGTAACCCCTAGACTTATACCCCGGGTCTGGAGGGCGTTACAACTGTCACCAATTCAAGCTGTAGATACTGCTCAAGACAGAGTGCCTACACCTCCTGTGTCTCCTATCATTGAACAAGTACATGCTGAAGACCCAGGTACAAGTGCTGAAATAGATATTCACAACTTGGTTGTGCCTATGGTTCTGTACTTAAAAGCTCCAACCATTCCTCAACAAACTCCACCAACAACACCAATTTTAGATGCTAATCTCAATACAGATATTCCAATAACACCTCTTCTGAGTCTAGATGATGAAGAACATACATTAGGTGAGCATCAGAATTTGGATATTGATCAGAACTTAGATGTAACACCCCCAGATCCGGGGTCGGGGATCCGGGTTGTCACGGTCTTTCTTTCTACAATATCACTTCACTTAATTAATAATAAATAACCTCATGCTGTGACCCCATACTAACACACACCACAACCCTTTATAGTCTCAGAGATGAAATTGAAATAAATACAAGTCTTTGAATCCACCATTTAACAGTTATTACAACCCAAAATGATTACTTGATAAATTTACAGTTAATTGCCATTATCTGCCACAAGTTATAATTATACATAATTTGATTCTCAAAAGTAGATGGTCTGATCTACAATGGATCTACCTCTGCAGCTATAGCAGCTACAACATCATCGGGAAGACGCGGGACGCTTCCCACGCGCTTGTGCTGGGTCTGCTGGAGTCTGGCCATCTTTCCTAACTGTTGTTGTGTGATGAAGAAATAAAGCAAGAGTGAGCCTTACAGCTCGCAAGATAATATATAGTGATAACAATAATATAAGTATCTAAATGGATACTTACTAAAATCTCTATCATGTGTAAGATAATTACTTACTAGATATAAGTAAAAACAAGGAATGAAGTTACCAATACTTCACCACACTTATATCATTTATAAAGCTACTTGAACTACCACCGTTCAAAGTATTATAAGTTTTAAGAAAAACATCCCATAGATGAGACCACAAGTTAAGACTTGAATAGATTCAATCTTTGAAATATTATTGAATGAAAAAAAGTTACGAGATACTTTATTTAGTACCGATATATATATATCCACATATATATCTCTTAAACATTTCCTGGAACCTCTGTTATGTAAAGTATGAACAGAGTTTGAAACATCCAATAAATTTTGGAAAGGAAAAGAATTTTGGCATAAACCAGATATCTTGCTGATCAGGCAAAGATACCAATAAGTAACCTTTTCTACTAGTAGATGGATGAATCCCCCACCGGTCATCACCCTGGCCTCATAAGGACCTTGTGCTGGACTGCCACCCGGCCTCTTACGCGTTGATGGACTGCCACCCAGCCACTTACACAATAATAGACCGTACCCCGGCCTGTCGCTTATGCCGACTCAATTAGATGGGCTTACTTCCCGAACATTGGGCAAGTAATCAATTCATTTACCAAAACTGCAACCTCGTTGCGAATATAAAATACACCACAGAGCCGGATTCCCCAGGTTTTGAGCGAGTATTTAAATCCCCTTGAAAAAAGAAGATCTTAAATATAAAAATGAGTTTTGGGATCCGCTCTAACTTTAAAAATCATTTTGAAGACTCGAAAACACTTTATAGAGTGTTTGGAGTAAAGCTGATTTAATGAAGTAAATCAGTCCCCAGAATATTTAGAAAATGACTGAATATTATTATTTAAATAATATTCCCATAAAGAATAATATTTATAAAAATAATTGAAGTAGAAGTATTAAAACTTATACTTGAAACGAGTATTAAATAACCAAAGATATACTTATATGAAAGTATTATCTTTATTTGAATAATCGAAAATAAGTTTGATTATTGACATCTTATTCTTTAATAAAATAAAGAATATACCTCAGCAAATAATCGGAGTCATAGATCCTCAAATGAATATTCAAATAATATTCAATAAATAATATAAAAGAGTCATAAGCCTTCGAATGAATATTCAAATAATATTCAGATAAATAAATAAAAGGAGTAATACGCCTTCGAATAATATTCGAAATAATATTCAATAATAAAATAAAGTTAAAGTTATCGAATAAACCTTATTCGATTAATAGTTTGGAAAACTATAACCATATATATATATATAAATATATATATATATATATCCATATCCATATATATACAAAATCTACTCGGGATCCTCGACTCCCGGTTTTAGAAAATATTTTCACCTTTGGGTCCCTATACTAAGGGTATATGCAAGTTACCGCTATCCTCTAGCATAGGTATTATCAACTGAACCAACAGATATATATATGGAAAGAATGCGAAACAGGCATGCATATATATATGTACCATAGCAGCATGCTTCAATATATTGCATCATTTGCTAATTAACCAACATGCATCTATCGCAAGATAATGCAAATACATATATTCATCACAACAACAGTTATAACGGGTAGAATACTTGCCTGAGCGACTTGGGGTGATAAAAGGCTCGGGACGAGTCTGGTAACCTATAAACAACAAGTAAGTTGGAATTAAACCAAAATCACTTGTAAATCTTTACTTTAACTAACTTAGACTCTAACGCTTGTTTTGCGCTCACTGATTTGCTTAAGTCACTCGGGTACCCTCGGCTCCACCATTTTTAATAATTTAACCTTTACGAGTTTTAAAGCGATTCCTTCGCGAGTGTCTTACCAACTGCCTAACACACTTACCATAAATGTTTCATACATTAATCAACCCTTTTTGGTCTTTAACCTATGTTTCAAAGTAAGGTGAGGGAAAAAGTTTCGTTCGCGAAACGCCGTTACTTGAAACGGTCGTTTCTCCTAAACCGTGCATCGGAATCGAACGAACTACACATCAAAATGAAGCTCATAACATGAGCTATCTAAACATGGCAGTGGTCATATTCTAGCAGGGGGTTCTCGGGTCCTAATGCTATGCACAAAAACAGTCCAAAGAAAATCGGACGTTACGACGGCTATGTTTACGCGATTTCCAATATTTTAAATCATTCAAAACCCTCCCAATTCAACCTCAAATCCAACATACAACCAACATCCATCCTTATCACATCATAACAACCCCAACCAATTCAATTTAATCATTTATACTTATGCCTAAGATTAATTTAACCATACTTAAGTTCTTTTCATCAAAACCTCAACATTTACCATTCCATTTCACTACCATTTCAAATCCCAAACTCTAATCACAACAACAAGCTACAATATCATCCTACTAATCAAAATCATCTTATAATATATAGGAATCTAGGGTTTGGAGATGGTATACCTTCCTTGAAGTGGTGGGAGGAGCTAGGAAGCCTTAAGAAGCTTTGAGAAGTCTTAAGAATGCTTGGATCTTCAAGAAAAACAAGAAAAAGTTCAAGTTAAAAAACTTGAAAACACTATTCATTGTCTTCTTCTTTGATTAAATGAAGAAGATTGAGAAGGAATTAATGGCTTAAACTCATGATATAGTCCTAACTAAGCATGAAGATGATTAGGGAATTATCTTACCAATTTAGGAAGCTTGGATCTTTGATTTTGAATTTTTCTTGCCTTTTGAATAGTGAAAAGCCGAGAGCTTCAAGAACAAAGCCTTGGTTGCTTTTTGATTTTTGATGAAGAATGAATTTACTTGGCTTGGTTGCTTGGTTTTTGTATTTGATTTAGTCAATTACCTTTTTGCCCTTGAATTTGTGTGGTTACAAAGCCACCACACTTCCTTCCTTCCCATGTCATGCTTATGTCATCCTCATGATGTCATCCTCCCTTCCTTGTCCTCTTTCTATTGGTTGGATGACATCATTCCCACTAATCCCTTTGATTAACTTCCTAATCGTTTGCCTAATGACCGCTGATCTGTTATACGGTTCGCTTAACTTTCATTCTCGTTTATCGTTTGAAGGATCATACCCGGGATCTTATTACTTAGGTTCCCTTAACCTTTCTCAATACATTATATTCCTTTTTATGATCCTCTATTATAATCCTTTAATTTAAATCCTTTTTATCATGTTACCTTATACTCAATTCTCTCCATATCTTGTGGATTTCCGGGAAAAACCAAAGTGTTCGGAATTGGATTCTGACGATCTTTACATACACTTATATACTACATAGAGTACTAATAATATCCCAGAATATCCATAACAGAACCCCTACATAGTGTGGCGTGAAAAGTTTTCTCATTCAGCTAAAACACTATTCACAAGGGTTACAAAAAGTTGAAAATTTTGGGGTTATTAAAGTCTCCCCTCCTTAAAAGGATTCCGTCCCGGAATCAAACAGAAAACAAATGGGGGTACTTTTCTAGCATTGTGCTCTCTAGTTCCCAAGTTGATTCTTCCACGTTATGATTCTGCCATAGTACTCTGACTAGCTTGATCACTTTGTTCCGAAGCACCTGCTCCTTCTTATCCATAATCCTTACTGGCTTCTCCACGTAAGTTAGATCTGGCTGCATATCCACCTGCTCGTACTCCACTATGTGCCTGGCATCCCGATGATACCTCCTTAGCATTGACACATGGAACACATTATGAACTTGTTGCAAATTAGGGGTAGGGCTAGCTCGTAAGCTAACTTTCCAATCCGTCTTAATATCTCAAAAGGTCCAATGTATCTTGGGCTTAGTTTTCCTTTCTTTCCGAACCTCATTAATCCCTTCCAAGGGGATACTTTCAACAGTACTAAGTCCCCTACTTCATATTCCTTGTCCTTTCGGGCTAGGTCTGCATATTTCTTCTGTCTGTCTTGGGCTGCTACAAGTCGCCCTCTGATAAGATCCACTATATCTTTGGTCCTTTGGACCACTTCGGGTCCGAGCATCTTCCGCTCTCCTACTTCATCCCAGTATAAGGGAGATCGACACCTTCTTCCGTACAGGGCCTCATAAGGCGGCATTCCGATGCTAGCATGAAAGCTATTGTTATAAGAAAACTCGATCAACGGCAAGTGATCATCCCAACTTCCTTTAAGGTCTATTGCATAGACTCTCAACATATCCTCTAGTGTCTGGATGGTCCTTTCACTCTGTCCATCCGTCTGGGGATGGTACGCGGTACTCATATTTAACTTGGTCCCCGCACATTCCTGAAAGCTCCTCCAAAATCTGGAGTTGAACCTGGGGTCTCGGTCTGAGACAATGGACGCTGGGACTCCATGTCGCGTCACTATTTCCTTAAGGTAAATGTCCACCAGTCTATCGACTGTGTATCTCTCATTGATAGGAATGAAATGAGCTGACTTTGTCAGTCGGTCTATAATTACCCAAATGGCGTCGTGATTGGCTTTCGTCCTTGGCAAGCCTACAACAAAATCCATCGCTATCTGTTCCCATTTCCATTCGGGAATCTCCAGGGGTCGCAAAAGTCCACTGGGTCTCTGGTGCTCTGCCTTTACTCTTTGGCAAGTTAAACACTTGTTTACCCATTCTGCTACATCCCTCTTCATGTTGGGCCACCAGTAATATTCCTTCAAATCCCTATACATCTTGGTACTTCCCGGGTGAATGGAATACCTTGAACTATGGCTTTCATCCAAAATCTCATCTTTAAGTTCTTGAACATTCGGAACCCAAATTCGGTAGGAGTACCTCATTATCCCTTTATCATCTTTCTCAGTATGGATCTCCTCTCCAATCATTGACTCTCTACCTTCATTCATTATTTTCTCCTGGCACAATCTGATCTTTTCCAATAACTCTGGCTGCATTGAGATCTCAAAAAGTTTTTTCAGCTCCGGTTCCGGTTACCTTTACTTCTATTTCCATTCTCTCAAAATCCCTTATCAACTCTTCCAAAGTCGTTATCATTCTGAGTCTCTCCTTTCTACTAAGGGCATCAGCCACCACATTGGCTTTCCCTGGATGATAGAGAATCTCACAATCATAGTCCTTGATTAGTTCTAACCATCTCCTCTAGCGCATGTTGAGCTCTTTCTGTGTAAATATGTACTTGAGGCTCTTATGGTCTGTGAAAATCTCGCACTTCTCTCCATACAAGTAGTGCCTCCAAATTTTTAAAGCAAACACTATTGCCGCGAGCTCAAGGTCATGAGTAGGATATCTAACCTCGTATTCCTTTAGTTGTCTCGACGCATACGCAATAACTTACCGTGCTGCATAAGCACACATCCTAATCCTTTGTGCGACGCGTCACTATATATCACAAAATCTCCTTTTCCGTCCGGCAATGCCAATACCGGAGCCGTTATCAACCTTTTCTTTAATTCCTGAAAACTGTTCTCGCATTTCTCCGTCCATTCAAACTTCTCTGTCTTACGAGTAAGTCGTGTCAAAGGGGCTGCGATCTTCGCAAAGTCCTGAACAAATCTACGATAGTAGCCGGCCAATCCTATGAAACTTCTTACCTCTGTGGGTGTGGTTGGCCTTTCCCAATTTGAGACCGCCTCTATCTTGGAGGGGTCGACCAATACTCCTTCTTTATTGATCACATGTCCTAAAAACTGTACTTCATTCCGCCAGAATTCACACTTCGAGAATTTGGCATATAACTGCTCCTCTCTGAGTATTCCTAGAGCTATCCTCAAATGCTCTGCATGTTCTGCCTCAGTCCTTGAGTATATCAAAATATCATCGATAAAAACTATCACACACTTGTCCAAGTATTCTTAAATACTCTATTCATTAAATCCATGAAAGCCGCTGGGGCATTGGTTAATCCAAAGGACATTACCAAAAACTCATAATGCCCATACCTGGTACGGAACGCTGTCTTGGAAATATCTTCGGGTTTAATCTTTAGTTGGTGATATCCAGTTCTCAGGTCGATCTTGGAAAAATAAACAGCATCCTTTAGTTGGTCGAACAGATCGTCTATTCTAGGTAATGGGTACCTGTTCTTTATGGTTAGCTTGTTCAACTCTCGATAGTCTATGCACAACCTCATGCTCCCATCTTTCTTCTTAACAAATAAAACTGGTGCTCCCCACGGAGACACACTGGGTCTTATCATACCCTTATCCAAGAGTTCCTGCAATTGGATAGCTAATTCCTTCATTTCTAACGGGGCTAACCGGTAAGGTGCTTTTGAAACTGGCGCCGTCCCTGGGGCCAACTCAATAGCAAATTCAATCATTCTATCGGGTGGTAATCCCGGAAGGTCTTGGGGGAATACATCTTCAAATTCGTTGACTACTGGAATATCTTGTAAGTTGGGCACCTCCTTCTGCATGTCCACCACATAGGCTAGGTAAGCCCTCACTTCCTTTTCGTAGCATCCTTTTGGCCTGGGCCATAGTCAAAAATTTCTGTGTCTGCCTCTTTCCTTAAATATAACTTCTTTCTCCCGGGATATTTAACTTAACTTTCTTCCCTTTACAGTCTATCTGAGCATCGTTGCTAGATAGCCAGTCCATTCCCAAAATCACATCAAACTCCCCTAATTTAAAAGGAATCAGATCAACACTGAAAGATTGCTCCCCTATGCCTATCTCACAGGCGGGGTGAATCTGGTTAACAGGAATAATTTCATGATTGGCTATTTCTACTTGTAAGGGTTCTATCAAGGGTTTCAGCCTTAAGTCTTAACTTACGCGCAAGGTCCTTTGATATAAAAGATTTAGTTGCTCCCGAATCAAATAAAACATTTGCACTGACTGAATTTAGAGAAAGGGTACCTGCTATCACATCTGAATCTTTCATAGCATCCTGGACTGTCATGTTGAAAGTCCTCGCAGTAGGTGGCTTATTGGAAGCAGCCCTGCTTGCTCCCGAAGCTGCTGGTTTGTTCATTGGGCATTCCCTCTTCCAATGACCTGGGCGTCCGCACTGATGACAATTGGGGTTGGAACTGATGGCAGGGGTTGATGATGGGCACTTATTTGAATAGTGGCCTCCCGACCGCACTTAAAACAGGTTACTGGCCTTTCTTTACACTCCCCAGTGTGATTCCTTCCACATATGTTACAGGCTGGCAATGGGGGCCGAGACTGGTTGGAATAGGACATTCTGACTTCTGGCCGCCCTGGCTCACACTCTCACTCATTGGTACGCTTAAACCCAGTGTTCCTTCCTGGCAGGGACACTGCTCCTCGATTAAATCTAGTTGGGAAGCTCCTTCCTGCGGAACCTCCACCCATGCTCATACTTTTCCTCTTTATTCCTTTCTTCTCTCTTTCCTTCTGCATCTGTTCACTTCCGACTTCTACAATCGTTGCCTTTTGCACCAGAGTGGCATAGTCCGTAAGCTCAAGGATTGCCACCCTATTCTGAATCCAGGTTTCAGTCCCTGCTGAAACCTCCTAGCTTTCTTTTCCTCGGTGCTCACAAACTCCGGCACAAACCTTGATAACTCAGTAAATTTCGTTTCGTATTCTGCTACAGACAAGTTATTCTGCTTTAGCTCCAAGAACTTGAGCTCCATCTGGTTTTCCATAAACCTCGGGAAATACTTTCCCAGAAACAACTGACTAAATCTCTCCCAGGTTATAATAGCATCTGTCTCCATGTTTTTCTTGGCGTCCCATCAGTAGTTAGCTTCTCCTTTCAGAAGGTAGGTAGCAAATACAGTTTTCTGTGCCTCATCGATACTCAAAATCTCAAAAGATTTCTCCATTTCCTTTAACCATGCCCTTGCCTCAACTGGGTCGGCTGATCCGTGGAACTCAGGGGGCTTAAGGGACTTAAAAGCCCTGAAAGAGTTTGCCACTGCATTGTTACTTCTTGAGGGGGTGGGTTGGGTTGACGTTCCAAATTCTGTCTTAGGAGTTGCATGAACTGGCTCATGGGATCCATGCCTGGGTTTGGTACTGGTTGCTCAACCTCAGTTTCTCCTTCTTCAGCCTCTATCTCAAATCCCTCAACATCATATGTTTCCTCTTCCTCTTCATACAGGGAGTCATCCTGTTCCACATAATCCTCATCTTCCTCTTCACTGTGTTCTTGGTTTCTATTGTCCTGATTATGGCTTCCCTGGTCCTCAGGACCCAGGGTTCGCCCTAGTTCCAATCTTTCTTGGCGGCATGATTCTGATAATAATAAAAACAATTATTGGGAAAATTCAACGTTAGGTCACAATCATATACAACATTGTGCCTTGCACAGCTCTTATAATGGGGAGAACGTATATCGCAATTCTATTATTTTAAGAAAGTTCTAATACGAAGTGCAGTAATAATAATGATAAAACAGTGATCCCGTCACTATGGAGCTGAACTGAAAGGAAACAAATATATACATAATGCGAGAAATACATAGTTTGATCTGGTCAAAAGTACAACAGTGCTACAGTCATCTGTCCCAAAAGTGATACACAAGAGTCTATCTGTCTAGTCAGAAAAAGGGATGCTATATACAAGTCAACTATCCCGGAAAATTGGCTCTTACTAAGGCCTCGGCTAACTAGACAACTAGACTATTCCATCATCAATCCTGAATCACACACCGGAGCGGGTCAGCTCCCAAACCCTTTCCATCGCACGACGGAAGATATAGTCGGCCTGCCGCCTGGAGATCCTACCATTCCTGTCCCCCTGGAGAGATCTGAGTCTCGCTCGGGACGTGAGCTCTATCCCCGTAAGCTCCCTCCTCAAGGATCGGGGTATAGAAGCCCTGGTCTCATAAGCTCGGGTACGCCTACCCGCCCTCTCTGCATCCAACTCCCTCCTGGCCTCATCTAGTCGGCCCTCGGCAACAGCCACTCGGGTCCTCAATACATCCTGAACATATCCATGAGCCAACGAAGACTGCCTGTGGGCAGGGTCAAGAGGTGGTGAATCCGGAGCCGCTGAGGGTGCCTCCTCGGTCTGCCTAGGCTCGGAAGTATGGGTCTCTGAGCTGTCATCATCAGGAATCCAAGATAGTGGTGGAGGGGTAGGGGCTCTGACCACCGGAAGTGTGGGTAAAGGGATACCAGCATACACTACCATAGATCCAACACGCTCCTCAGCTACTGGGACCTCATCCGGGTCCTCCTCATCTGGAATAGCAATAACCTCTGTCTCTGACTCCTCTGAGGGGTCCTCCTCATCTGAAACAGCAATGACCTCCGTCTCAGGCTCCTCTGAGGGGTCCTCCTCATCCTCCTCCATCTCAGGCTCCTCCTGATCCTCAACATCTAGCAATGCCTCATCATGCTCACGCTCGAACATCTCAGGGTCCTCTATCTCAGGCGCCTACACATTAAACGAGCTAAGTTACTATCATGATACTTATAAGGGTTCCCGTAAGGGTTTTAACTGTCATCACTACTTTAAGTAGTCCGACCATGAACTTGGCAAGAGTTCTTATTATCTTTGTGAGTTTGTTATTATATCGACGCATCATCTCTGAGGTTTATAACGCTTAGCTCTGATACCATTTCTGTAACACCCCCAGATCCGGGGTCGGGGATCCGGGTTGTCACGGTCTTTCTTTCCACAATATCACTTCACTTAATTAATAATAAATAACCTCATGCTGTGACCCCACACTAACACACACCACAACCTGTTATAGTCTCAGAGATGAAATTGAAATAAGTACAAGTCTTTGAATCCACAATTTAAAATTATTACAACCCAAAATGATTACTTGATAATTTACAGTTAATTGCCATTATCTGTCACAAGTTATAATTATACATAATTTGATTCTCAAAAGTAGAATGCCTGAACTACAATGGATCTACCTCTGCAGCTATAGCAGCTACAACATCATCGGGAAGACGCGGGACGCTTCCCACGCGCTTGCGCTGGGTCTGCTGGAGTCTGGCCATCTCTCCTAACTGTTGTTGTGTGATGAAGAAATAAAGCAAGAGTGAGCCTTACAGCTCGCAAGATAATATATATAGTGATAACAATAATATAAGTATCTAAATGGATACTTAATAGAATCTCTATCATATACAAGATAATTACTTACTAGATATAAGTAAAAACAAGGAATGAAGTTACCAATACTTCACCACACTTATATCATTTATAAAGCTACTTGAACTACCATCGTTCAAAGTATTATAAGTTTTAAGAAAACATCCCATAGATGAGACCACAAGTTAAGACTTGAATAGATTCAATATTTGAAATATTATTGAATGAAAAAGTTATGAGATACTTTATTTAGTCCCGATATATATATATCCACATATATATATCTCTTTAAACATTTCCTGGAACCTCTGTTATGTAAAGTATGAACAGAGTTTGAAACATCCAATGAATTTTGGAAAGGAAAAGAATTTTGGCATAAACCAGATATCTTGCTGATCAGGCAAAGATACCAATAAGTAACCTTTTCTACTGTAGATGGATGAATTCCTCACCGGTCATCACCCTGGCCGCATTAGGACCTCGCGCTAGACCGTTACCCGGCCCCTCACGCGTTGATGGACTGCCACCCAACCACTTACACAATAATAGACCGTACCCCGGCCTGTCGCTTATGTCGACTCAATCAAATGGACTTACTTCCCGAACATTGGGCAAGTAATCAAATTGTTTTCTCAAAACAGCAACCTCATTGCGAATATAAAATACACCACAGAGCCGGATTCCCCAGGTTTTGAGCGAGTATTTAAATCCCCTTAAAAGGAAGATCTTAAATATAAAAAAAGAGTTTTGGGATCCACTCTGACTTTTAAAAATCATCTTGAAGACTCGAAAACACTTTAAAGAGTGTTTGGAGTAAAGCTGATTTAATGAAGTAAATCAGTCCCCAGAATATTTAGAAAATGACCGAATATTATTATTTAAATAATATTCCCATAATGAATAGTCTTTATAAAAATAATTGAAGTAGAAGTATTAAAATTTATACTTGAAACGAGTATTAAATAACCAAAGATATACTTATATGAAAGTATTATCTTTATTTGAATAATCGAAAATAAGTTTGATTATTTACACCTTATTCTTTAATAAAATAAAGAATATATCTCAGCAAATAATCGGAGTCATAGATCCTCAAATGAATATTCAAATAATATTCATTAAATAATATAAACTGAGTCATAAGCCCTCGAATGAATATTCAAATAATATTCAGATAAATAAATAAAAGGAGTCATACGCCTTCGAATAATATTCGAAATAATATTCAATAATAAAATAAAGTTAAAGTTATCGAATAAAACTTATTCGATTAATAGTTTTGAAAACTATGACCATATATATATATATATAAATATATATATATATATATCCATATCCATATATATACAAAATCTACTCGGGATCCTCGACTCCCGGTTTTAGAAAATATTTTCACCTTTGGGTCCCTATACTAAGGGTATATGCAAGATACCGCTATCCTCTAGCATAGGTATTACCAACTGAACCAACAGATATATATTTCAAGAATATGAAACAGGCATGCATATATACCATATCACATGCTACAATATATCGCAAGAATTTGCTAAATAACCAACATGCATCTATCGCAAGATAATGCATATACAAGTGTATACATCACAACAACAGTATAACGGATAGAATACTTGCCTGAGCGACTTGGGGGTGAGAAAGGCTCGGGACGAGTCTGATAACCTATAAACAACAAGTAAGTTGGAATTAAACCAAAGTCACTTGCAAATCTATACTTTAACTAACTTAGATTCTAACGCTTGTTTTGCGCTCACCGATTCGCTTAAGTCACTCGGGTACCCTCGGCTCCACCATTTTTAATAATTTAACCTTTACGAGTTTTAAAGCGATTCCTTCGCGAATGTCTTACCAACTGCCTAACACACTTACCATAAATGTTTCATACATTAATTAACCCTTTTTGGTCTTTAACCTACATTTCAAAGTAAGGCGAGGGAAAAAGTTTCGTTCGCGAAACGCCGTTACTTGAAACGGTCGTTTCTCCTAAACCGTGCATCGGAATCGAACAAACTACATATCAAAACGAAGCTCGTAACATGAGCTATCTAATCATGGCAGTGGTCATAATCTAGCAGGGGGTTCTCGGGTCCTAATGCTATGCACAAAAACAGTCCAAAGAAAATCGGACGTTACGACGGCTATGTTTACGCGATTTCCAAATTTTAAACCATACAAAACCAACCACAAACCAACCTCAAATCCAACATACAACCAACATCCATCCTTATCACATCATAACAACCCCAACCAATTCAATTTAATCATTCATACTTATGCTTAAACTTAACTTTAATCATACTTAAGTTCCTTTAAATCAAAACCACAACAATTACCATTCCTTTTCACTACCATTCCAAATCCCAAACTCTAAATCATAACAACAAGCTACAATATCATCCTACTAATCAAAATCATCTTATAATATATAGGAATCTAGGGTTTGGAGATGGTATACCTTCCTTGAAGTGGTGGGTGGAGCTAGGAAGCCTTAAGAAGCTTTGAGAAGTCTTAAGAATGCTTGGATCTTCAAGAAAAACAAGAAAAAGTTCAAGTTAAAAACTTGAAAACACTATTCATTGTCTTCTTCTTTGATTAAATGAAGAAGATTGAGAAAGAATTAATGGCTTAAACTCATGATATAGTCCTAACTAAGCATGAAGATGATTAGGGAATTATCTTACCAATTTAGGAAGCTTGGATCTTGGATTTTAAAAAATCTTGCCTTTAAAAAGTAAGAAAGCCGAGAGCAATGAAGAACTAATGCCTTGGTTGCTTTTGATTTTTGATGAGAATGATTTTTACTTGGCTTGGTTGACTTGTTTTGTATTGATTTAGTCAATTACTTTCTTGCCCTTGAAATTGTGTGGTTACAAAGCTACCACACCTCCTTCCTTCCCATGTCATGCTTATGTCATCCTCATGATGTCATCCTCCCTTCCTTGTCCTCTTTCTATTGGTTGGATGACATCATTCCCACTAATCCCTTTGATTAACTTCCTAATCGTTTGCCTAATGACCGCTGATCTGTTATACGGTTCGCTTAACTTTCGTTCTCGTTTATCGTTTGAAGGATCATACCCGGGATCTTATTACTTAGGTTCCCTTAACCTTTCTCAATACATTATATTCCTTTTTATGATCCTCTATTATAATCCTTTAATTTAAATCCTTTTTATCCTGTTACCTTATACTCAATTCTCTCCGTATCTTGTGGATTTCTGGGAAAAACCAAAGTGTTCGGAATTGGATTCTGACGATCTTTACATACACTTATATACTTCATAGAGTACTAATAATATCCCAGAATATCCATAACAGAACCCCTACATAGTGTGGCGTGAAAAGTTTTCTCATTCAGCTAAAACACTATTCACAAGGGTTACAAAAAGTTGAAAAATTTTGGGGTTATTACAATTAAGTAAATGCATATTTTGAACTTTATTATTCAAAATAGACATAATATGAAAGAAAATTTCCTTACCTCTTGTGGCCAAAGGCATTGTGAGCCTTGTGCATAGTCCTTCCAAGATCAGTAGCCCCACATTAATGTGCCTGTTATGAGCCATGGAGAACACCACCTTCTGATCCACACTTGATATGTTGCCATACCCAGTTTTCCTGCAGGTGAAGGCTCTCACTATTGAATCAAACAGGAATGACCATTCCCTCCTCATATGCTTCTTGTTCAAGATGGCAAGGTTGATCCTTTCACTGTAATTTATGAAGTCCATAAACTCAACTAGTGTATGTTGTGTAGGTACCTCTACCATGTTATCAGTAGGAATTCTCAGATCCTGGTTGACATCAATATCATTGAATTCCACTTGTTGGCCTTGAATTGAGCAGTTTACCACTAGAGATACAGCTTGAGACTCATACACAATTGTCCTAACCACAGCCGAGTTCCTTAATTCGTTGAGAACATCCATATACAGAATGAGGTGAGCAGTTAAGGCGCCTACAAAGTATGTCTCAGAAAAAACTTGAAAAAGCTCTTGACTTGACAAAGCTCTTGAAGTTGTCAGGAGGTTGATTTGCATCTATGAAAGCTAGGTAATTGGTGCCCTTCTTTGGGATAAAAGCTCTAGCAGTATTTGATGCCATTTGAAGTGTTTGAAGTTGAGTGGGTAAGAGATTTGAAAGTGTAAGAGTTTGAAATGAGAGAGAACGGTTGAGGTGTGGAAAAGTTAGGTTAATTGAGATCTCGAAAGCGTAAAAAGGGGTTATTTCGAGATGTCTGGGTATTTATAGAAAAAGGTAAATGACTTGTCGAGAAGTAGAAATAAATGTTTGGGATTTACTTATCAAGAAGTCACGAGAGAGAATAGATACATATCGATATATCACTTATCTTATTCTTATCGAGAACTAGATAGTGACTTATCGAGATGTCAAATAATTACCTAAATTTTCCAATTTTTATTTGAATAAATCAAAATAAAATCAGAATGATTTTATATCAAAAGTATTTTTCCAGAATAGTTTATTAAATTAAATTATTCCAGTTATAAGTTATCGAGAAGTCTAAAAATTTATACTTGTAGAGAACTCTATGAATTAACATATATCGAGATCTCTACAAGACTTATCGAGAAGTCATAAAGAGACTTGTCGTGAAGTCTAGAAAAAGACATATCGAGAACTCTATCAATAATTCTGAAAATGACTTGTCAAGAAGTCAGTTACACTTATCGAGAACTCAGTTCTCTATATACTTTTGTTCTTTTTGATTATGTCTTATATTAATTTTGCATACTGAATATGTAAATTAACTTTTAGACAGTCTATCGTAAAATTTGAAAATTTTCAAACTGAGTTTTGAATTTTGAAAAATAAATATATAGAGAATTCTGAAATATTTATAGATCATATTCTAATTAATTTCCAATTAATTTTAATTTATTAGAAATTAATCTGCTACAACATATTACCCGAGTTCTTGACTTTAGGATGAAGAATTTAACATTCCAATTTTACCAACAAGTCTAGTGAAAGTTGCTTCATCCAAAAGTTAAGTGAAAATGTCAGCTAATTATTTTTCTGTTGGAGCAAAAATAAGCCTAATAGTACCATTAGCAGCATGTTCTCTAATAAAATGGTACCTTACATCAATGTGCTTTATTCAAGAATAATTAACTGGATTAGCAACAATAGAAATAGCACTAGTATTATCACACATAATTGGAATTTTCTGTAATACTAGGCCATAGTCCATTAATTGATTTCTAATCCAAAGCACTTGAGCACGGTTGTGGCGCCCCAAAACCCGGGGTCAGGAGTCTCGGAGGCCACGCCATCTAAACTCTTACAACCACACACTCACACTATAATATATAAATACTCACGCTTCACGACCCCACACTTATCACACACACTTAAAGGTTATTGTCTTGGAAATGAACCATTCATAACTAGAGTAATTTCAACCATCAAGTGATAATTATTACAACCTAAAAGTAATTTAGTCTTACCGGAGGGTAACCTTTAAGTAAGGCTAGTCCGCCGGCCAAATATACGTTTCTTATTTCTTACCTTACATAAGTCATACTTATAAATAAGTCGAACTAAAAACAACTGAAATCTAATCCAGCTTATTCTGACTACCTATGGTACAATACCAAATAATCTACGGAACAGCTGGCCATTTCCTACCCGTTTCCTGCCTGTGGTTCTCATGGCAGGCATCTTGATTCACTGTTGTGTTGTGTCAATTTAAGAAAACAAGTATGAGCTATAATGCCCAGCATAATAAAGTACAATATGAAAATGATTGTATGATAACATCATATATGATAATTATGTTTTATTCGAAAATAGTTTTCCTTGGTGATACACACCTTCTTATGAAAACAATTCTTTAAGGGATTTTATTATCCTGCGAATACCTTAATAGTAATCCCAGCACCTAGGCTTGGTTACGGTATTGCATCTCAATTCCAATTTAAAGAATTAGGACACTCGTTGGAGCCACCGTATACGATGATCAATCGTATTACGATAATAGTAACCTTTTCTACTAGTAGAAGGACGAAACCTTCGTATCCCGGTTATCAGCCTTGCCGCATTCGGGCTACGTGTCCCATTTTTGGGTATACACATACTTCCGAAATCAGGAAGTATATTTTAAATCAGGATCTATGATTTTTAAATAATTAATAAACCCTTTAAGAATAATAATTAATTAAATAATAGTCAATAAATAATTAAACCTCGAATGAGTTTACTCTTTAAAAGAATATTTAAAATAATATTCCTCAACTAGTTTGTGTCTACATAATTAATAATCTATAATGATTAATCGAGTTTGAAATAAATAATTGTTGGAGTATACTACTCCCATAATAAAGAAATAAGTATATAGTATTTATTATTCGAACCATAAAATATAGTTGAGGTAATATGATCGTTGGGAAATCACTTTAATAAAAGTTCGAGATATTTTAATGTTTCGTAAGTGGACGATGAATTCCTTTAAAACATACTATTATGGACTTATAATCGCCCTATAATATCACCGGAATGATTCCCGGGTTTTCATCTTAAAGTCTCGAATGACTCTCCGTCTTATAATCATACGTCACGCTTAAAGCGGAATTAAATATTTTACGATATATACGTATCGTACAGCATCGCTATATTATGCGAAAATTCAACAACTACGTATCATGGCAATCATGGTATTTATGCAATGATAGTAAAACAATTCTTTCACAACACAACAGTAAAATGGAGTTGGGTTCGTAAACTTGCCTGGGTATCTCGAGGTGGAGGATGCTCTAGGTTCCGCTAGGAAATCTATAACCATAAATACAATTCACTTCGTTAGGTCCCGTTCTAATTTACGGTGACTCGCACTCATGTTCTACTTATTATGCACCCTCTCAACTTATACTACCCTTATTATTCCTTTAAGTCATTATTCACATTATGGTCACTTCATTCTTCTAAGTATCTTAGGTTCATTCTCATTATCATCGTCGGCTCCGCTTATGGATTCTTATGGTTTCTACTCGCCCGGTCTCAGCTCCGATATTTTTATAAAATTGAAAAATCATTATTTTCCCTTGAAATTTTTATGGCAGTTAGGAACTCAATATGTTACTCTCTGTAAAATTGTCATGATTTATGAACACACTTAAGTTGATCCTTTATGTTTTCAAAGTTCGTGATTCGTAGCAGTTTTTGTCATGTAAATCACTTTTAGTAAAACGACCATAACTTTTGATCCGTAAATCGGAATCAAGCGATTCAAGTGCCTAAAAGATCCTTATAACATTATCTATCCTAAACAGGGATTATTCTTCAAGAAACTACATTTTACAACTTCGGGACTTTCTGCAGAATCTTAAAGTTACGATTTGTTGGTTTTAACGGAGTTACGTTTTCGATCGGGGTTTCGTTTACGCCCTAACTCTTAGCATAACCACCAACAATCATCATTTCATCATCAACACACAAACTCCTCTCAAGAACATAATGTTCTTGAGGCAATAACAATCAACCTTAAATTTACTTAAATTAAACACCAAGATTTCATCAATACCACTCATTGAACTAAGTTTACTACCACATACTAAATGGATCTTAAAATGAATCTTAAATAAAGTTGGGCCAAAGATTTTTACCTTTATTGAAATCTTGAGATGTGTTCTTGAGGGTGGTGGGGGCTTGGTATGATTTTTAAAACCTAAAACCACCATTGAAATCAGGAAACCAAAGAGATGTTACTATTTATACTATTCACTAGTGAGTTTCTTAATTTTATTTCACCCATCAAACCTTGATAAAAAGAGATGAAAGAATTTTCTTACCTTAGTTTAATTGCTAGGAGGCTTGAGAATTAATGGGATGATTTTACCATGGATAGATTTTGAGATTTAAATTTGAATTCCTCCTTTTCTTCTTGAATAGCCGAATGGAAGCTTGATGGGGTGGGGGGTATTTATACTAGCTTTCCTTGGTTGCTTCTCTTGGATGCTTTGCTAGGTTGCGTCTAGGAAATGGGGTGGAAGATCTTGAACTTGATTTTTATTCTCCTAGGTTGAATCCTAGGTTTATTCTTGTTGTAAATCTTGGGGACAAAACTTTGTAGCTTGCTAGGTTACAAGCTAAACTACATGGGTTAGCTTCCTTAGCACACTATTTTTCTAGCTAGCTTGATTATCCTATGGTTAGCTCACTATTTGATGAAGTAACCATGGTTACTTTCTTACCATGGTTTAGTTAGTGCGTAATCGTTTACGCATTCGCTCGTTTGCTTAAACGTTTTCGTAATACTTACTCGTAAATGGTTCGCGACGTAATTCCTTTCGTATTTATTCCTTATATTTTTATTTATCCTACTTGAATATAAATCCGTAGGATTTTAATCTCATAATAATATTATGATTCCCGTAATCCTCGATGAGTCGTAAATACGGTCGTTTTTCAAAGTTCGTTTTCTTCGAAAACTAATAGCGTTTACATACACTCATTTAGTACGTATAATCGTAACATCAACTCCGAAACTCATTTTCTCATGCACTACATAGTGTGGGCTCAAAAAATTTTCCCGACCGTCAGGGTTACTATTCATTAAACGTTTTACAAGGTCTCAAAAATTCGAGTTATTACAGTCTTCCCCTCTAACAAGGATTCCGTCCTGGAATCAATTAGAAAATAAGTGGGGATATCTATTCCTCATTGCGTCTTCAAGTTCCCAAGTTGATTCCTCAACATTTTGATTTCTCCATAAGATCCTAACCAGCTTCACAGTCTTGTTCCTCAACACTTGTTCTTTCTGGTCCATTATCCTTACTGGCTGCTCGATGTAGGTCAGGTTTGGTTATAAATCTACCTACTCGTATTCTATTACATGTCGTACATCTGCATGGTACTTCCTTAACTTGGACACGTGGAACATGTTGTGTATTTGTTGCAAATTAGGAGGCAAGGCGAGCTCGTAAGCTAGAGGTCCTATTCTCCTCAAAATTTCAAAGGGTCCTATGAATCTGGGACTCAGCTTCCCTTTCTTTCCAAATCTCATCACTCCTTTCCACGGAGATACCTTCAATAACACAGAATCTCCTACTTCATATTCTCTATCCTTCCTGGTCTGGTCGGCGTACTTCTTTTGTCTGTCCTGGGCTGCTACCAGTCTTTTTCTGATGAGTCCTACCATTTCCTTGGTCTGCTCAACTAACTCTGGTCCTAATATCTTGTGTTCTCCAACTTCGTCCCAACACAGGGGATAACGACATCTTCTTCCGTAAAGAGCTTCATACGGGGGCCTTCCTATGCTAGCGTGATAGCTATTGTTGTAAGCAAATTCGATCAGGGGTAAGTGGTCATCCCAATTTCCTTTGAAATCAATGGCACATACTCGTAGCATATCTTCTAGGGTCTGAATAGTCCTTCCGCTTTGTCCATCAGTTTGGGGGTGGTAAGCGGTACTCCTGTTTAGTCTGGTGCCTACGCATTCCTGGAAGTTTCTCCAAAATTGGGAATTAAACCTTGGGTCTCTATCTGACACTATGGCTATAGGAACGCCGTGTCTAACTACTATTTCCTTCAAGTAAATATCCACCAACTTGTCTATGGTGTATCTTTCGTTGATTGGTAGGAAGTGTGCAGACTTGGTCAATCTATCTATGATAACCCATATGGCATCGTGATTGGTCTTTGTTCTTAGTAAGCCTGTCATAAAATCCATGGCTATATGCTCCCATTTCCATTCCGGAATTTCTAGGGGTCGTAATAGTCCACTAGGTCGTGCAGCAGCTCATCCATTAACTCTTGCACATTTAGAATCCAAATTCGGGACGCATACCTCATGATCCCTTTCTCATCCTTCTCGCATCTCACTTCTTCATCGGTCAATGTTCCTCTTTCCTCACTCATCTTCTTTTCCTGACATACTCGTATCTTTTCAGTCAGCTCCGGCACTAGCTTAATCTCAAATAATCCTTCTGTTCCCTTACCGGTTATCCTCACGTCAATTTCCATCTTCTCAAATTCTTTAATTAACTCCATTATCATCTTGAGTCTTTCCTTCCTACTAAGGGCGTCAGCCACCACATTGGCTTTACCCGGGTGATACAAAATTTCACAGTTGTAGTCTTTTATCAACTCTAACCACCTCCTCTGTCTCATGTTCAGTTCTTTCTGAGTGAAAAAATATTTGAGGCTTTTATGGTCAGTGTAGGTCTCGTATTTCTCACCGTATAAGAAGTGTCTCCAAATTTTCAGGGCAAACACTATGCTTGTTAATTTTAGATCATGTGTAGGGTATTTGCTCTCATAATCCTTCAATTGCCGAGAGGCATACGCTATAACTTTTCCGTGCTGCATCAGTACACATCCTAATCATTTAAGCGAGGCGTCGCTGTATATCACAAACTCCCCTCTTCATCGGGAAGAGCGAGCACTGGTGCTGACACCAGCCTCCTTTTCAGTTCTTGAAAACTTTCCTCACATTTCTCTGTCCATACATACTTTTCTGTCTTTCGGGTAAGTCTAGTTAGTGGACCGGCTATCTTAGCAAAATCTTGCACGAATCTTCGGTAATATCCTGCTAAACCCACAAAACTCCTAGCCTCTGTTGCGGTAGTTGGTCTTTCCCAATTAGATACCGCCTCTATTTTGGCAGGGTCAACTAAAACTCCTTTGCTACTCACCACATGTCCTAAAAACTGAACTTCTCTCAACCAAAACTCGCACTTCGAGAACTTGGCATACAATTTCTCATTCCTCAAGATTTCTAAAACTATCCTCAAATGTTCTGCGTGTTCTTGCTCTGTCTTTGAGTAGATCAGAATATCATCTATAAAAACTATCACACATATATCCAGGTACTTTTTGAACACTCTGTTCATCAAATCCATAAAGGCTGCGGGTGCATTGGTTAACCCAAAGACATAAGTAAGAACTCATAGTGTCCATACCTAGTGCGAAAAGCAGTCTTTGGTATATCTTCCGGTTTGATTTTCAACTGGTGATATCCTATTCTCAAATCTATTTTGGAAAAATGTACAGCTCTCTTGAGTTGGTCGAATAGGTCATCAATCCTGGGGAGAGGGTACCTATTCTTAATAGTCAGCTTATTCAGCTCTCGATAGTCTATGCATAATCTCATACCACCGTCCTTTTTCTTTACGAACAGTACTGGCGCTCCCCATGGCGACACACTGGGTCTTATCATTCCATTATCTAATAACTCTTGCAGTTGAGAAGCTAGTTCCTTTATCTCAACTGGGGCTAGCCTATATGGGGCCTTGGATACTGGTGCCATTCCTGGTGCTAATTCTATAGCGAACTCTATTTCTCGGTTAGGTGGCAATCCTGGTAAGTTCTCTGGAAATACATCCTCGTATTCGTTTACTACGGGTATGCCCTATATATTAGGGACTTCCTTTTTGGTATCTACCGCATAAGTCAAATAGGCCTTGTTACCTTTCCTTAACAATCTTTTTGCTTGTAGCATGGTTAGAAATTTCTGGTTCTGTCGTTGACCTTTAAACACTACTTCTTTTTCATTCTGCACTCTTATCTTTACTTTCTTCTGTTCACAATCTATTTGCACTCCGTTACTGGAAAACCAATCCATTCCTAAGATTATATCAAATTCCCATAACGCGAATGGGATTAGGTCAACCTCGAAGATCTTCCCTTCTAATTTCAACTTGCACTTAGGGTGTACTTGATTTACAGGAATTATTTCTTTGTTTGCTATTTCCACTCGTAATATCTCACGTAAGGGTATGGCATTAAGTTTTAACTTTTTAGCAAAATCTTGAGATATAAAAGACTTGGTTGCTCCAGAATCAAATAGGACATTTGCATGTTTGGAATTTAACAAAAGGGTACCTGCTATCACGTCGGTGTTTCGGACAGCATCCTGAACAGTCATGTTGAAGGTCCTAGCAGCTGGGGGTCGGTTGGAGGCAGCTTTGCTCATCCCTGAGGCTGGGGGCTTCAACGTTGGGCAATCCTTTCTCATGTGCCCTACCTTCCCACATTGGAAACACGTTACATTGGGTCGGGTGTAGTTGTTAGCAAGGTGTCCGATTTGGTCACACCGGTAACATCTCAGAGGGGCTCTTGTCTGGGTACACACTCCAAGGTGTCTCTTATTATAGGTTTGACACTCTGGTATTGGGGCGCGGGGTTGGCTATGAAATCTGGCCCTAGATTGTCCACCGCCCTGGCCAACACTCTCACTCGGGGCCTTTCTGAATCCGGGGCCTCGTGCAGGTTGGGACACCGCTCCCTTGACGAACCTGCTCATAAGGCTCCTGTTCCCGGTTCCTATTCCTTAACTTCCTATCTTCCTCTTCCTATTTTCATTTTCCTTCACACTCTGCTCACTGCCAGCTTCAACAATCAAGGCTTTCAGTACTAAGGTGGCATAGTCTGTCAGCTCTAACACTGCCACTCGGTTTTGTATCCACTGTTTCAGACCAAGCTGAAACCTTCGCGCTTTTTTTTCTTCGGTATTCACAAACTCAGGCATAAATCTCGACAACTCAGTAAATTTGGCCTCATATTCTGCTACAGTCATCTTATCCTATTTCAACTCCAAAAACTTAATCTCCATCTGGGTCTCCATAAACCTAGGTAAATACTTGTCTAAGAACAGTCGGGTAAATCTATCCCATGGGATCACAGCATCAGTCTCTAGGTTTCGTTTGGCCTCCCACCAGTAGTTAGCTTCTCCTTTAAGCATGTAAGAAGCGAAAATGGTCTTATGTCGTTCCTCAACACCTAGTATCTCGAAGGACTTTTCTATCTCCTTGAGCCAGGCCCGTGCTTCAACGGGGTCGACCGATCCTAAAAACTCTGGGGGTTTGAGAGATTTGAAGGCCCTAAAGGCAGTAGCTGCAGTCTGTTGGGCAGCATGTGGCTGTGGTGGAATAGGCTGTTGGTTCAGATTTGCTCTTAACAGTTCCATAAATTCATTCATGGGGTTTCCTACCTGATGGGTATCCTCGGCCTCTTCTTCTACATATTCTTCCTCGTCATATTCATTATAGTCTAGGTCTTCTTCACTTTCCTCATTTACTACAGGGTCAGGTTCACTCCGTTGTTGGTTAACAGATTCTGCGGGCTTTGCCCTGGTTCCTCTTCTACGGGGTGGCATTGTTCTGATATTGAAAATTGGTCAACATAGTTGTAATTATAATAGTTGGATTATTTTATTCATATGTAAGCATGTTATTTATTAACTAGCAGGTTTTTATAAAGTGCAATAATATAGACATCAATTTCTTAATAACTGCTTAGATATATATTAATAAGATCTCCCATTAATATCTTGGGGGACGAAACATCTAGCTGAGTTAATACATGCCTGAGTACAATATATCACTACTAGTCCTGAATACTGAAATGAAAATACATAAGCCGTGTACCCTGAAGGGCTAGGAATGCTATCTACTACTAGCTATCCTACCAAAATTGGTGACAAGTCTCCCAACCTTCTTCAAGGTCCATATCTATTCACTAGTCCCTCAGTCATTATCACTGCGCGTGAGGTCGCGCACCCTCCTCATCGCTCCTGCAATCATCAGCTCTGCATCAACTACCGGGATGTATCCTCCAGTTGTTGTCATCCTCATCTGAACCCTGGTACGGAGCTTGATCCCATCGATCTCTCTGCGGCCTATGGCTGGGGAAGCAGCTCTGAAATCTCCTGGGTATCCTAGTCGGGTGGCTCTCTCAGCTGTCAGTGCCTGGCGTAATTCCACAATGCGAGCAGATGTCATAGTGATCTCAGCGTTAAGCTGACCCACTACCCGGTCGTGTACGGCTACATGCATGGTCGCCGGTGGTGGTAGATGTGAATCTGGGTCGCTAGAGGATATGTCATAAACCTCGTGGATCTGTGCACGTATCACCTCCTCCTCATCATCATCAGTATGGGGCATAGGGCTCTGAATCCCTGGGGGTGGTGTAGGAGAGCGAATAGCTGGGTGGGGGTACATCTCAACATCCCTCCAGACTACGCCATTAGCTATGGGGACAGGAAGGTCAGTCTCCTCCTCTAGGACATCCTCGGTAGGGTCATCATCCGAATCATTAATGGGTGGGCTCTCTGGCTCGGGAATAGGATCGCATTCAGGGACCATGACATCATCAACATGATCAATCTCCCTCCTAGGCTCCACCGGTACCTGGCACAATAGGCAAGGTGTCACTAACTTAGAGTCGGAATTCCCTTTAGGGTAAAACAGTTTAGACTACCCGTGTAGCCCGACGACGAACTCGACTTGAGTTCTAATTGATTATTTTATTATTCCTATGTCTACTTATTTTATATCCTATCGTTTCCAAGATTTGATAACCTAAGGCTCTGATACCATTTCTGTGGCGCCCCAAAACCCGGGGTCAGGAGTCTCGGAGGCCACGCCATCTAAACTCTTACAACCACACACTCACACTATAATATATAAATACTCATGCTTCATGACCCCACACTTATCACACATACACACTTACAGGTTATTGTCTTGGAAATAAACCATTCATAACGAGAGTAATTTCAACCATCAAGTGATAATTATTACAACCCAAAAGTGAGTTAGTCTTACCGGAAAGTAACCTTTAAGTAAGGCTAGTCCGCCGGCCAAATATACATTTCTTATTTCTTACCTTACATAAGTCATACTTATAAATAAGCCGAACTAAAAACAACTGAAAACTAATTCAGCTTATTCTGACTACCTGTGGTACAACACCCAACAATCTATGGAACAGCTGGCCATTTCCTACCCGTTTCCTGGCTGTGGTTCTCATGACAGGTATCTTGATTCACTGTTGTGTTGTGTCAATTTAAGAAAACAAGTGTGAGCTATAATGCCCAGCATAATAAAGTACAGTATGAAAATGACTGTATGATAACATCATATATGATAATTATGTTTTATTCGAAAATAGTTTACCTTGGTGATACACACCTTCTTATGAAAACAATTCTCTAAGTGATTTTATTATCCTGCGAATACCTTAATAGTAATCCCAACACCTAGGCTGGGGTTACGGTATTGCATCTCAATTCCAATTGGAAGAATTAGGACACTCTTTGGAGCCACCGTATATGATGATCAGTCATAATACGATAATAGTAACCTTTTCTACTAGTAGAAGGACGACACCTTCGTATCCCGGTTATCACCCTTGCCGCATTCGGGCTACGTGTCCCATTTTTGGGTATACACATACTTCACAAGTTCCTGAGTACACTGAGTACCTTCGCCTGCGGTACCTTTGGTAGTCCATCTAGCACACATAGTACCAGAGTCTACCCCTCCCTTGTCCTTTAAAAGAATTCTATCAATATCGAGAACTCGAACCACATCGCAGTTCCCCAAGCGTTTTGCTTGTTGATAGAAATAGCTTATCTCTCTAAGATATAAGTGTATATATGTATATACACTTCCGAGATTTTCGGAGGAAGTGCTAAGGATGTGAGTTGACCGTTATCAACAGATAATTAAATAAGGGGGAAAGTTTCTCCTTGAAACTATATTCAAAATATTAAATAAGTCGGGATAATATTCACCGACGATCTGAAATTATTCGAATAATATTCTGAAATCAGGAAGTATATTTTAAATCAGGATCTATGATTTTTAAATCAATAATAAACCCTTTAATATTAATAATTAATTACATAATAGTCGATAAATAATTAAACCTCGAATGAGTTTACTCTATAAAAGAATATTTAAAATCATAATCCTCAACTAGTTTGTGTCTACATAATTAATAATCAATAATGATTAATCGGATTTGAAATAAATAATCGTTGGAGTATACTACTCCCATAATAAAGAAATAAGTATATAGTATTTATTATTCGAACCATAAAATATAGTTGAGGTAATATGATCGTTGGGAAATTGCTTTAATAAAAGTTCGAGATATTTTAATATTTCGTAAGTGGACGATGAGTCCCTTTAAAATGTACTATTATGGACTTAAAATCGCCCTATAATATCACCGAAATGATTCCTGTGTTTTCATCTTAAAGTCTCGACCGACTCTCGGTCTTATAATCATACGTCACGCTTAAAGCGGAATTAAATATTTTACGATATATACGTATCGTACAACATCGCTATATTATGCGAAAATTCAACAACTACGAATCATGGAAAGCATGGTATTATGCAATGATACTTAAACAATTCTTTCACAACACAACAGTAAAAAGGAGTTGGGTTCATAAACTTGCATGGGTATCTCAATTTGGAGGATGCTCTAGGTTCCGCTCGGAAATCTATAACCATAAACACAATTCACTTTGTTAGGTCCCTTTCTAATTTACGGCGAGTCGCACTCATGTGCTACTTATTATGCACCCTCTCAACTTATACTACCCTTATTATTCCTTTAAGTCATTATTCACATTATGGTCACTTCATTCTTCTAAGTATCTTAGGTTCATTCTCATTATCGTCGTCGGTTCCACTTATGGATTTTTACGGTTTCTACTCGCGCGGTCTCGGCTCCGATATTTTTATAAAATTGAGAAATCATTATTTTCACTTGAAATTTTTATGGAAGTTAGGAAACTCAATATTTTACTCTCTGTAAAACTTTCATGATTTATGAACACCTTTAAGTCGATCCTTTATATTTTCAAAGTTCGTGATTCGTAGCAGTTTTTGTCGCATAAATCTCTTTTAGTAAAACGAACATAACTTTTGATCCGTAAATCGGAATCAAGCGATTCAAGTGCCTAAAAGATCCTTATAACATTTTCTACCATAAACAGGGATTATTCTTCAAGAAACTACAGTTTAAAACTTCGGGACTTTCTGCAGAAACTTAAAGTTACGATTTGTTGGTTTTAACGGAGTTACGTTTACGATCGGGGTTTCGTTTATGCCCTAACTCTTAGCACAACCACCGACAATCATCATTTCATCATCAACACACAAACTCCTCTAAAGAACATGATGTTATTGAGACAACAACAATCAATCTTAAATCTACTTAACTTAAACACCAAGATTTCATCAATACCACTCATTGAACTAATTTTACCATCACATACTAAATGGATCTTAAAATGGATCTTAAATAAAGTTGGGCTAAAGATTTTTACCTTTCTTTAAAGCTTGAGATTTGTTCTTGAGGATGGTGGAGGCTTGGAAGTGCTTGGTATGATTTTTAGAACCTAAAACCACCATTGAAATCAAGAAACCAAAGAAAGGTTACTATTCATACTATTCACTAGTGAGTTTCTTGATTTTATTTCACCCATCAAACTTTGATAAAAAGAGATGAAAGAATTTTCTTACCTTAGTTTAATTGATAGGAGTCTTGATAATTAATGGGATGATTTTACCATGGATAGATTTTGAGATTTGAATTTGAATTCCTCCTTTTCTTCTTGAGTAGCCGAATGGAAGCTTGATGGGGTGGGGGGTATTTATACTAGCTTCCCTTGGTTGCTTCTCTTGGATGCTTTTCTAGGTTACTTCTAGTAAATGGGGTGGAAGATCTTGCACTTGATTATTCTCCTAGGTTGAATCCTAGGTTTATTCTTGTTGCAAATCCTGGGGACAAATCTTTGTAACTTGCTAGGTTACAAGCTAAACTACATGGGTTAGCTTCCTTAGCACACTATTTTGCTAGATAGCTTGATCATCCTATGGTTAGCTCACTATTTGATGAAGTAACCATGGTTACTTTCTTACCATAGTTTAGTTAGTGCGTTACGTTTATTTAATCGTTTACGCGTTCGCTCGTTTGCTTAAACGTTTTTATAATACTTACTCGTAAATGGTTCGTGACATAATTCCTTTCGTATTTATTCCTTATATTTTTATTTATCCTACTTGAATATAAATCCGTAGGATTTTAATCTCGTAATTATATTGTGATTCCCATAATCCTCGATGAGTCGTAAATACGGTTGTTTTTTAAAGTTCGTTTTCTTCGAAAACTAATAGCGTTTACATACACTCATTTAGTACGTATAATCATAATATCAACTCCGAAACTCATTTTCTCATGCACTACATAGTGTGGGCTCAAAAGTTTTTCCCGACCGTCAGGGTTACTATTCATTAAACGTTTTACAAGGTCTCAAAAATTCGAGTTATTACAACGACAACTTCCATCAACTATGTATTTAGCCTCAGTTGTGGAAGTTGACACAATTTGATGTTTCTTACTGTACCAGAATACAAGTCTTTGTCCCAGAAATTGACAGCTTCCACTTGCGCTCTTTCTATCAACTCTGCATCCAGCAAAATCTGCATATGTGTATCCAACAGCTTCAAATCCAGTTCCCTTAGGATACCATAATCCCAAGTTTGGTGTCCCCTTAGAGTATCTGAAAATTCTCTTCACAACCATCAAATGTGATTTCTTTGGATTGGCTTTAAATCTTGCACACAGACATGTTACAAACATAATGTCTAATCTACTAGTACTCAAATACAACAAAGATCCAATCATTCCTCTTTATCCTAAAATGTCTACACTTTTTCCTTTCTTATCTTCATCCCAACTTTGTAGCTATAGACATAGGTGTTGATGCAGGTGAACAATCAACCATTCCAAACTTCTTCAATAAATCTTTAACATACTTGGTTTGGCTGATGAAGATTCCATCACTTCTTTGACTGACTTGAAGTCCAAGAAAGTAACTTAATTCTCCTATCATGCTCATTTCATATTCACTCTATATTAGTCTTGAGAATCTTTGACATGATTTTTCATTAGTAGAACCGAAAATGATATCATCCATATAGATTTGAACTAGGATCATATCACCACCATGCTGCTTGTAGAATAGAGTCTTGTCAATTGTTCCTCTAGTGAATCTATGTTTAAGCAAAAATTCTGACAATATGTCATTGTTAGGTCCCAATGTGTTTGTAGAAGGGGGGTTGAATACAAACACTACCGAATAATCGAATTAAATGCGGAATAAAAATGTGAAACAAATTTCAAGTTAAATAAGAATATTATTAAAGTTGAAAGGTGTTATAACAACTGTATCGATTACAAGGAATTAATCTTAAATTAATTATCACAAATCTAGAATAAATTCGATATGAACTTTTTCTATTTTTGCAATAAAAAGATTCAAATGCTAAACACAATTTGAGATTAAGTTCTAGGGATTTTGATCTGCTAGATAGTTACACAAGAACAAGATAAAGATTTCTAGTGGTTTGGATTTAACTTTACAAACTAGAAATTGTGATCTTGAATTCAGCAGATGAAAATGGAATATTTTGTTACGGCTGCTGTGTTTTGTTCTTGAGTTGGATGATAGATTGACTTCTGCTGCTTCTCTTCTTTTTAAATCAATCAACAGACTTGAATGAACTGGAGTGACAATCGGTGAGACAATCCAATTGTACTAGCAAGACAATCTGTTGAACTGGAGAGACTTTCGGTATGACTATTATTTGTACTAGCATGACTTTCGGTATGACTATTGATTGTCATACCGATTGTCATATTAGTACAAAAGATTGTCTTGCTGAATTTAAATGAATTTTAATTCAATTTAAATTCTGAAAATCTTTAATATTAATTCTGAATTAATTAATGAATTAATTCAATTAATAAATAAATTAATCTTTGCAGATATAATTTATTTTCTTAATTAAATTATATGACTTAATTAATTAATAGAGAATTAATACTAACCTTGAGCAGCAACCATTCTTCTGAATATCTTCTGAAAATCACTGAGAATTATGAATCAATTCTACCACTTCAATGTTGACACTCGATGTACTGTCTGGTTCATGAGTGACTAACTTCCGTGACGTTTCTTCATATCTTGACTTTGACAACTTGATTTTCTTCAGATTAAATCCTTGTAATTATCTGATACCTTGATGAGATCTCTGTCACTTGATTAAATCCACAACCTTGATTTATATCACTGAGGCTTGATCAATTTCTTGAACTTCTTCCAGTGAAGTAATTCCTCAAGTCTGTAGATGAATCTTGTTTTTGAATCCTTTGACAGGTGTTACTTTGCGAGATCTCTTTGACGGTAGATCCACTATTTACTTATTACATTCTTATTTGAGTTGAGTTAAATCCTCGAATATATAAATAGGCTATGACATATGCCTTACAGTCATACCAAGCTCTAAACTTTTGCTTTAATCCATAGAGAGCCTTGAGTAGTTGGTAGACAAGATCTAAAAAATTTGGATCTTCATTAGCAGTTGTACTTCTAGTCCTTACACCAATATTTGGATCACCAATAATTGCATCTCTTGTGTGACTCATATCCTATTTCCTGGTGTGATTTTGTTAACTTGAATTTTCTGCATTTTCTTCACCATTGGCATGACTTGCAGAACTTTCTTCTTTTTCCCCTGACTTTATGCTATCAAATTCAGGTGTGTGAGATGAGTTTTCATTCTCATGATTCACTTGCTCAGTTGAATCTTCATTCATTTTGTTGC
The DNA here is from genome assembly GCF_009905375.1 of Apium graveolens. NCBI lineage: Eukaryota > Viridiplantae > Streptophyta > Magnoliopsida > Apiales > Apiaceae > Apium > Apium graveolens. The sequence continues at coordinate 17,329 of NW_027421849.1, read as the reverse complement.
TTGTGTTGATCTCGACTTCATCTTCAGAATCATTATCAATGTTGAGATATTCAAACTTAATGGCTTCAACTTTATTCTCATCAAGGTATTCCAAGCCTGGACACTTGTCATCATAAAAAGTCACATTTGTGCTTTTCATAATTTTCTTTTGTTTAAGCACATAAACTCTATAGGCATTTCTTTCCAATAAATATCCCAGAAAAATTGCTTTAAAAACTTTAGAGTCAAATTTTCCCACATATTCAGAGTTATCTTTTAGAACAAAATACTTGCTTCCAACCACATGCAGATGCTTCACGGTATGATTCCTTTTTTATAAGATTGAATAGGGTGACTTGCCAAGACTTTTGTTGATGAGATATATGTTCAGAGTGTAGCATGCAATGTTGATAGCTTCTTCCCAAAAACTTGTTGACAAATTGGCATCATGTAGCATTGTTCTAGCAGACTCAACTAGAGTTCTATTCTTTCTTTCGACTACCCAATTTTGTTGTGGTGTTCTTGTACCTAAGAACTCTAGAACAATACCCTTGTCTTTACAAAATTCATTTAAAATTACAATCCTGAATTATGTGCCATTGTCACTCATCAATCTCTTTACACGGTTTTGATCTTCAGCCTGCTTCCCAATTTTCTTGATGTGTTCAATAATGATATGTGAAGTTCCATCCTTTGAATGCATATACTCTACCCATGTGTACCTTGAGTAGTCATCCACCATCAAAAGTACATATTTTATTTCTAGAAATAGATAAGACATTAACTGGTCCAAACAGGTCTATGTGAATAAGTTGCAGATGTGCACTTATAGAATTCGTAACTTTGCTTTTGTGACTAAACCTTTGAAGGGTTTTTAGCACATAAACGCAGCGAAAACGTAAATTTAAATCTTAAAAAAATGAAACCCTTAGCAGGATCCATGCGAAAATAATATTTAATTCGTAGTTCAGTATGTTTACCTTAAGAAGCTTTACGTTAATGGAAAGATGGAGGTCTTTAATAGCGATCCAAGAACGATGAACCGAGATCCTTAGCAGCTGCTCCTCAAGTGTGAAGCACTCCACCGGTATCCACCAAGAAAATGATGTAATGACGGAGGAGGAGATGGAGAGAATTAGGGTTTTGTAAATCTTTTTGGTTGAGGCAAAAATAGGGTTTATAATAATATATTTATATGCAAAATTTTCAGCTGAAAATTTTCCCATAAAATATTATTATTATTAACCCTTTATTATTCTCACTAATAATTAAAACACCTTTTAATTATTAATCCTTTTTCTAAACTCTTTAGAAATAATTCTCTCACTTGATTTTTAATTTCCAAAAATTAAATTCTTAATTAATAATATTAAGAACCTTTTCTTAATTAATTTATAATCAAATAAATCTCATTTAATCAATTATTAAATTTGCCAATTAATTATTTATTTCATAAATAAATAATTATCAGCCATTATTAATAAATTCCTCCACCATTAAATCATTCTCTTTTATGGTGTGACCCTGTAGGTTCAATATTAAGCCGGTAGTAGAAATAAATAATAATAAAACTATTTTATCATTATTTATATAAATTCTCTAATTTATTAAATATGATTAATTAATTAATCATATTTATTCTACATCATGAGGGATACTTCTCAGCATATCGCGACTATCCGGATAATACGAATTCACTGCTTAGAATACCAAGAACCTATTCAGTGAGTAGTTACCGTACAATTAATTCCTTCTACCCTGCAATGTTACAATTAAATACAAGGCATGGAACTTGTGTCAAGCCTATCTTATTTAATCACTTGCTTTCCCATTCACTATGCTTAGTTCTATTTAATGTAAATTAGAAACTCCTTTCTAATTTTATTCACTCTGGCCAGAGATTCCTGAACTAACATAAGTGGATCAGCATTGAACATTCTCTTTCTACACTGGAAGGGGTAGATCCTTTATTGATCATACACTATCTTCGTGTACAAATTCCTATACCCAGTAAAGCCCTTATAATTGTCCCTTGAGACTAAGAACTAAACCAAAGCATAGTTCAGTGTACCCAAGATGACTATGATGATCTCAAGTCTAAGGATACTTGTACAACTATCACTATGTGAACAATTGCTGACACGTGAGTGAACTCCATCAGTTGTTCAGCTGTGTGAGTCTTGTTTAGTGAACTTATTCTATAAGAAGCACCTACATACTAGCTATAGTGTCACCACACAAATGTCTATGAGAACAGACATCCTTCATACTGATGCAAGCATAGTATGTACTGATCTTTGCGGATTATTAATTACCAGTTAGTAATCCTACGACCAGGAACTATTTAAGTTTAGAGTTATCATTTTTTAGATCTTATTATTATGATCTCATCATAATCCAATAAAAGCTTTACTCTAAAACTGTGGTATATCTTATTTAAACATTTAAATAGATAGAGCCCGCAATAAAAACAAAACAAGTCTTTTATTAATATCAATGAAATCAAAACAGATTACATAAAAGTTATTCCTAAATCCTCATACATGATTGGACTTAGGACATATCTCTTTCAATCTCCCACTTGTACTAAAGCCAATCACTCTGGTATCTAATACCCATCTTGTCTTTATGACGATCAAAGTGACTTTGAGAAAGTGGCTTTGTGAGTGGGTCTGCTACATTGTTATGTGTGTCAACTCTCTCGACGTTGACATCTTCTCTTTCAATACGATACAAGAAATGTTACCGCGCTCCCACTAACCTTTTTGTAGACATATGGTTCATCTATGTTTTTGATAAAACCAAACTCTTTGATTGTCTCATCAAAACGGATGTTCCATCTATGAGAAGCTTGCTTTAAACCATATATGGTTCGCAGCAGCTTACACACTAGGTGTTCATTTCCCTTGGAAAGAAACCCTTTGGCTGTGTCATATACACTTCCTCTTCAAGTTTCCCATTGAGGAAGGCCGTTTTCACGTCCATTTGCCAGATCTCATAGTCGTAGTACAGCAGCAATCGCAAGCAAAATCCGAATTGATTTTAAACAGGGCTACAGGAAAAAAAGTTTCATCAAAGTCAATCCCTTGCCTTTGTCTGAATCCTTTTGCCACGAGCCTGCCTTATAGGTCTCCACCTGCCCATTTGCTCCAATCTTTCTTTTGTATACCCACTTGCACCCAATAGGCTTAACACCTTTAGGCGCCTCAACCAGAGTCCATACTTGGTTGGTATACATAGATTCCATTTCGGATTTCATGGCACTATGCCATTTCTCTAAGTCAACACTACTCATAGCCTCATTATAGGTCACAGGGTCGTCATCATCAATGATTGACAACTCATTGTCATTCTCAATGACAAGGCCATAATACCTCTCAGGTTGGCGAGACACTCTCCCTGACCTACGAATGGGCTGTTCTACAGAAGGTTGTTCAGTCTGAACAGGTATTTTCTACTTGATCCGTAGTAGTTTATGCTTCTTGAACTTCATCAAGTTCAATTTTGCTCCCACTGTTTCCTTCAAGGATAAACTGCTTTTCCAAGAAGGTAGCATGTCTGGAGACAAACACCGATGATCGGTGTAAAAGTAATACCCAAAGTCTCTTTAGGATATCCCACAAAATTACATTTTACGGATCGAGATTCCAGCTTATCTGGGTCAACTTTCTTGACATAAGCTGGACATCCCCAAATCTTAACGTGTTTAAGACTCGGTTTCCTTTCTTTCCATATCTCATATGGAGTTTGAGGAACAGATTTGGAAGGCACCTTATTCAGTAAATATGCTGAGGTTTCCAATGCATAACCCCATAGGAATACTGGAAGATTCGCATAGCTCATCATGGACCGAACCATGTCTAACAAAGTTCGATTTCTCCTTTCAGATACCCCATTAACTGTGGAGTATATGGAGGAGTCCACTGGGAGACTATACCATTTTCTTTGAGATAATCTAGAAACTCTCCATTCAAGTATTCACCACCTCGATCTGATCGAAGAGTTATAATACTGTTTGGTTTGTTTCTCCACTTCATGTTTATATTCTTTGAACTTTTCAAAGGCTTCAGACTTGTGTTTCATCAAATACACATATCCGAATAGATCATCTATGAAAGTAATGAAGTACGAAAATCCACCCATGGCTTGCGTAGACATTGGTCCACATACATCTGTGTGTACCAATCCTAGCAAATCTGCAGCCCTTCTCCATGTCCACTAAATGGAGATTTGGTCATTTTACCCAATAGACAAGACTCGCATGTAGGATATGATTCAAAATCAAAGGGGTCAAGTAACCCTTCCTTATGCAATGTCCGCAGTCTATTTTCACTAATATGACCTAGCCTACAGTGCCATAAATAGGAGATTTTCATCATCTTTTCTTTTATTAGTTGTTCAATTGAAGTAAATCATGCTCTACGTCACATACATACAGACCATTTTTAAAATGCCACGTCCAAAAGAACATTATCTCTAAGATAGAACATTCATTATTCTTAATAATAAATGAAAAACCATCCACATCCAACATAGGAATAGAAACAATATTCCTCACAATAGAGGGAACGTAATAACAATTATTCAAATAATAGTCTTGCCGTAGGCATATGTAAACTAAATGATCCTACAGATATGGCGCAACCTTGCTCCATTGCCCATACGTAGAATCACCTCATTTTTCAAGAGTCCTACTTCCCTTAGTCCTGCAACGAATTGCAAATATGAGAACCACAGGCGGTTAATCTAATTACCCAAGTAGAAATTTTGACTAGTGACATATTAACTTCGATCATGAACATGCCTGAATCAGAAACGGTAGTATCACTACCCTTCTTCTTCTTTAATTCTGTAAGGTAAACCTTACAGTTCCTCTTCCAGTGCCCACCTTGTTACAGTGAAAGCAAACAACTTGCTCTTGGGGTCTTCAGCTTTTTAGTGGAACCGGCTTTTTTCTCACCTACTTTCTTCTTCTTGGAAGGGTTCTTCTTCCTTTTCTTAGGATTGGAACCTTCACCAATTAGAAGAACAGAACTCTTCTTAGGGGGAAATTCGATTCCGCAGTCTTCAACATGTTGTGGAGTTCAGGCAGGCTGACATCCAGCTTATTCATGTGAAAGTTCACAACAAACTGCCGAGAACGAACTCGGAAGTGATTGCAAGACCACGTCTTGGCTCAGCTCCCTATCCATGCAAAACCAAGTTGTCCAAGACGTTCAATCAAATTGATCATCTTAAGTACATGGTCATTCACAGAATGATCCCTCCGACATCCTACAACCGAACAGTTCCTTTGATATCTCATATCGAGTTGTCCTCCCTGCCACATCATACAACTCTTATAGATGCATAAGGATAGTGTGAGCATCCATATGCTCATGTTGCTTCTGTAGCTCAATGTTCATGAAGCTAGCATGATGCATTGAGTCAACATTTGCATCATCTATCACTTACGATACACAACATGTTCATCATTATGTGCATCGCTAGCAGGTTCAGGAGGCTTAGGTGAGTCAAGCACATATTCCAGCTTCTCAACCTTGAGAACAATTCTCAAGTTTCGAAGCCCGTCAGCAAAATTAGGACCAGTCCAACTTGTGAGCATCTAGTATACTCCGGAGTGATAGTGCAGAATACATAACGAATATAATAAATCTGTAATGATGAACACATAACAACACTTAGCAAATATTCAATTTCATTTCAAGACACTATATGAATCGGGTCTTTATTCATAAGTGGCTCCACTAGTTTATCTAATTTATACAACCCCTAAGTGAAAATTAAGCATTCATAATGTAGTGGGAATAGGGATCCTACATTCCATCACACACCTCGGCTGTGGCACGAAACATCATGTGATGTTCAATAGGCAGACAACTCTTGTCAATGACATCTTATGTTATTCCTAATATAAGTTTAGCCTCTTGAATAATTGAGTCACGGCTGTGGCACGACAAACTCAATATTCTAAGTCAAGTCTAACCCCAACATTTCGTACAATTGAATCAGTCTCCAACGGCCCACGGCGGTAGCAGTACCGACCTTAGATTCTAATCATAGTACACCATCCTCTATGTAATAGAAAGTATTTCTATTTCGAAATCAAAGCCCTCGGCCGTAGCACCGAAACGACAATGATTTCAAAAATAAGAACCACTTTCTACCCATATTGGAGGCTATGACCGACAAAGCGGTTGTTTTTTTTTTTTTTTGGATGTGGTCATTGACCAATTACTACATGATATTATTTAATTTTAGATGGATTATATTACTTTACAAATATAATATATTATAAATATATTCTTCCTTTTAAATTAAATATTTCAAATCAATAATCGATAATCAGATGATTCCCATATCGGGAGGGAGCATTGTCAAGATGCGTCACTTAATACCCCTTTCTTACAGATATAAATCTGCTTTTGACAGAATCATCCATTCTCTCATATTGAAAATTCATATTTATTATGTGTTTCATAAATACAAGAATCTCATGATTGTATTCATAATATTATTGTTAAGGTCAAGAAACCGATTCATATTCTAGATTTTCTAGAGCACGCCTTATATTGATTTAAGTTCACCCTAAATCTATCATCGCATGGTAAACATAGGCATATATCTCATATATAAAATTAAATAAATAAGTAAATGTAAAGTGTAATAAAGTAAATGTGTTTGGTTATGGCCCCATCCTATATGATCTTTATCAAGCTCATGATAAAGATCAAGTTCAATCTAATATGGTGATGGAAATAAATACAACTACTTATTACATAAGTCTTCTTCTTTGTTAGACTTCTTGTATGCCTCGTCTTCTTCTTTGTATCACCTCCATTGGATAGCCTTCTTGAGTCTTCAATTACATTACATGATTGAAGTAAACCTAATCTAATGAACTTACAAGAATAACTCGAGTTACATTCGAGATTTATGATTACAAGATTGACGACATGCAAGTCGTATTTAAAACCAAACCAAAACCATTACACTAAGGTCGAAAGGCCATAACCATCCACCATGCTCATACAAACATATAAAGCATGTTAAAACACTAATCTGATCTTAACATGTCATCTTACTCCATGATCTAATCATAAAAGAAAATATGACAAAAATCGAAAAATCAGAATCAAATCAGAAAAACAAGAATCACTGTTACGGGCAGTGAAACGACGTCAAACGCTTACATACAAGTCGTTGATAGCTTTAGATATCAGTTTTGTTCAGACAGCGTCCTTACCTATGGAATAGAGTATTGTTTGCGTAAACTGGACACCAGACCCAGATTTCAGCAAATCTGCACCAGCCAATTCAGATCCGTATCTAATATGAGTCTCATAATTAGAACAAACATAAATCATGTATATATCAGTATATATACAGATTACATAATCATCTTATGATTATACACCTCACATGAATATCATATATTTAAAACCATATATATATAAGCATATTATATAACATCAAATCATGGCGAATCACGTACATGCTCATATATCGAAAACAGTGAAAAAAATAAACATAAACAGAATTAAAAACTTTTCGCAAGTAGCTTCTGATAGCCATTGAAGGGTTTTTAGTACATAAACGCAGCGAAAACGTAAATTTACATCTTAGAAAAAGCGAAACCCTCCGTAGGATACATGCGAAAAATAATATTTAATTCGTAGTTTAGTATATTTATCTAAGAAGCTTTACATAATGGAAAAGATGGAGGTGCTTTAATAGCGATCCAAGAATGATGAACCGAGATCCTTAGTAGCTGCTCCTCAAGTGTGAAGCACTCCACCGGTATTACCAAGAAAACGATATAATGAAGGAGGAGGAGACGGAGAGAATTAGGGTTTGTAAATCTTTTTGGTTGAGGCAAAAATAGGGTTTATAATAGTATCTTTATAGGCAAAATTTTCAAATGAAAATTTCCCATAAAATATTATTATTATTAACCCTTATTATTCTCACTAATAATTAAAACACCTTTTGATTATTAATCCTTTTTCTAAACTCTTTAGAAATACTTCTCTCACTTGATTTAATTTCCAAAAATTAAATTCTAATTAATAATATTAAGAACCTTTTCTTAATTAATTTATAATCAAATAAATCTTATTACATCAATTATTAAATTTGCCAATTAATTATTTATTTCATAAATAAATAATTATCAGCCATTATTAATAAATTCCTCCACCATTAAATCATTCTCTTTTATGGTGTGACCCTGTAGGTTCAATATAAGCCGGTTAGTAGAAATAAATAATAATAAAACTATTTTATCATTATTATATAATTCTCTAATTTATTAAATATGATTAATTAATTAATCATATTTATTCTACATCATGAGGGATACTTCTCAGCATATCGCGACTATCCGGATAATACGAATTCACTGCTTAGAATACCAAGAACCTATCCAGTGAGTAGTTACCGTACAATTAATTCCTTCTACCCTGCAATGTCACGATTAAATGCAAGACATGAAACTTGTGTCAAGCCTATCTTATTTAATCACTTGCTTTCCCCATTCACTATGCTTAGTTCTATTTAATGTAAATTAGAAACTCCTTTCTAATTTCATTCACTCTGGCCAGAGATTCCTGAACTAACATAAGTGGATCAGCATTGAACATTCTCTTCCTACACTGGAAGGGGGTAGATCCGTTATTTATCATAAACTATCTTCGTGTACAAATTCCTATACCCAGTAGAGCCTTATAATTGTCCCTTGAGACTAAGAACTAAACCAAGGCATAGTTCAGTGTACACAAGATGACTATGATGATCTCAAGTCTAAGGATACTTGTACAACTATCACTATGTGAACAATTGCTGACACGTGAGTGAACTCCATCAGTTGTTCAGCTGTGTGAGTCATGTTCAGTGAACTTATTCTATAATAAGCACCTACATACTAGCTATAGTGTCACCACACAAATGTCTATGAGAACAGACATCCTTCATAATGAAGCAAACATAGTATGTTCCAATCTTTGCGGATTATTAATTACCAGTTAGTAATCCTACGACCAGGAACTATTTAAGTTTAGAGTTATCATCTTTTAGGTCTCATTATTATGATCTCATCACAATCCATAAAAAGCTTTACTCTAAACTGTGGTATATCTTATTTAAACATTTAAATAGATAGAGCCCACAATAAAAACAAAACAAGTCTTTTATTAATATCAATGAAATTAAAACAGATTACATAAAAGTTATTCATAAATCCTCATACATGATTGGACTTAGGACATATCTCTTTCAACCTTTTCATCTTTCCGTCTTGACAAGCCACACAAACTTTATCTTGAGCAAGCACAAATTTGGCATTTCTCTCACTAATTCCTTTTTAGCCAAGGTATTAATGCTTTGTAGTTCAGGTGAGAGAGTTTCTTATGCCACAGCTTACTTTGCTAAATAGATACCTTGGTGTAAAAGCAACATATTCCATCCTTATTTGTTGAGTATAAATCTGCAACAAATAAGCTTCCCTTTCTTGCTCCTTTCAAAGCAACTTCAACAGTCTTTTTACTGATAATTGAGCAGTCTCCCTTGTCAAATGAAACCTTGAATCCTCTATCTGTGAATTGGCTGACACTCACGAGATTTAACTCAGGACCAGCTACCAGTGCTACATCTTTAATAACAACATTTACAGAAGCTAACTTACCATATCCCATTGTGAATCCTTTGTTGTTGTCTCCATAAGTCACTAATGGGTCAGTCATCTCCTCAAAATGTGATAGAAGGGCTTTATAACCTTCCATATGCCTGGAGCATCTACCCAAACAGTTTTGGGTACTTTCTTCATTTTAACAGAAGTTGTATAAGTAGAATTTGATGATCCAGAAAGAAACAATGTTCAATGACTGATTTGCATTTTCCTTTTTAGCTGTAGATCGAATTTTAACTTCTTTGAGATCTATTATCAGTTATGACAGCTTGTCATCTCTTTCATATTGCAAGGAATGCAATCAAATTTGTCACAGAAGGAATATGGATCTTTAGCCTTTGCTTTATTGTATTTGCAGACTCCCACTTTTGGCTCACTAACAGCCTTTTTGTAAATGTGAGGTTAGGTGATTTGTAGAGCCACACTTTTGACATTGTTTCCTGGGATCATCTACAACAATTGCAAAGTTTTTTCTCTTGTTCACTCCAATTTTCTCATTCATGTTCTTCTTTTTATTTCCTGCATTCTCAATCTTGATTGGTGTCTTTGAAACTTGATTGACCATAGGTTTCTTTTTGATTTCAGCAGTAGGAATGGTTTTTTTCATACTTCTTTTCATTATCTTCATCTTCAAGTTCTTACTTGATGACCAACTCAACTTCACTGAAATTAACTTCACATGCCTGAACAAAGGTGCATCAAATTTTCTCAGCATATCTTGGACATCTTGATTTACAATTGCTTTTCCTTTGTCACCTTCAGTTTTCTTATTATTGTTTAAGGCATCATATTCCAAACCAATAGCTATATTAGTGTGATACCCTTGTACCTCATGGTATTTATATAATTTAATCTAATTGAATATACTCATAAAACTAAATATGTTTAAGAGTTCAATATTTTTAACTTCACAAAAAAACATATGTAATAATATTAGAAACCCACATTCTTCCTTAAGTTATACAAACGGAGTTCAACACAAAAATTACAAACAACTTCCCAAAATACTTAGCTACGTATACAAGTAACACAAGAGTAGGGAGTTTAGAGCATTAGCTGGATGACCTGTGACTAAGCCTGTCTTTACTACTCCAAATTTGATTTCACGCAAAAGTCTAGTGTTTAGGATAACCTGTAAAGTATTTGCATTTGATATGAGTTGAAACTTAATGAGTATAAATCACTACAACTTTTACTCTGACAGATTTAACACATATTAAAGAATAATAAGATACTTGAGCCATGTACATGAATACATATCCTTCCACGTTTATTATTGTGACCGATCAATTTTCCAGTATCATTCTGGAATTCACATTATTTGCCTCAAGAGCTCATAATTCACGTTGATAGCCAAAAGGCTAGAAATTCACATTGAGAGCCATAAAGGCTACTATTCACGTTTAAAGGCTAGTTAGGCCTATCTTAGAGCTCATAGTTCACGTTGATAGCCAAAAGGCTAGAACTTCACATTGATAGCCACAAAGGCTACTAATTAACGTTTAAAGGCTAGCTAGGCCTATCTTTGATACTATAGTATTGAAGCTCACACCACCTTTAGTCAATCCAAGCGTTTATACATCTTTACAACATGCACAACAAAAATCCAAGTAGCAGGTTATACGATTATAACTACCAATCAACCACAATTCACAATCCAACTACATAGTTACGACTTAAATATATATATATATCACTAACTCATTTTAAGAAAATAATATTCTATAATTGGTATTCCCGATAATTATGATGCATTCCCGTATATCAGAAATTAATTTCTCGAAAGGCGAGAAGCATTTCTCTATTTATTGGACTACCAATCGATATCATATCGACACAACCAACCATAACAACACAATTCGAATCATCCAATATGATTTTAATAATTATACCCGACTAATTTATGTTTCAAAAATAATTTATTAAATAATATTTTATAATTGTAGGACTCAGTGGAACATCACAGTCCACCATCAGCTCATCGAAATTCATCGCTGACGGCGGCAAAACCCGGAGGTACCCGAATCGAGTTTCCAATCAAGGGTTTCACCGATAAAATTCCTTAATAAATAAAATCAATAATTCGACTAATCACAAAATTCTTTCGAATTTTCACCAAAAATCAACACAATAATTCGAACTACCCAAAAATAGAATAACTTAATTTACAAAATTCAACCCAGTAACAGTAAACATATAACGTATACAAATATATACAAAACTGAGAAGTCAAGAACCGAACAAGATAGGATACCGGACAAACACAACTGTGGGGACTCGTCGGAATAAGAAACAATGACGGTAGCTCAGGAAACAGGGAACAAGAGGGGGAAAGCTCAAGAGAGAAAGAAGAAGGGGAGAGAGAAAAATGGGAGAGAGAGACTATCGAGAGAGAGAGACGAAAGGAGATTGAGAGAGATCCGAGGTGTCTCCGTGTGTGTATTGGTGCTGTGTTTTTGTTTTTCTTTTGTTATTATTTTTTTATATAATTCATAGCTTGCCACGTTTCTGGTGAGGTAGGGAAAGCTTGACAAGTATAAAAAAATGAACACGTACCCCCTGCAGTCTGGTTTCTATTCCGCGCTTTGCAATTTAACGAACTAATTTGCGGGTAAAAATAACCCGAAATATTACCAAAACAAATTTTAAAATTTCCGAAATATTCAAAAAATAATAAAATAGAATTTTCATAATTTTTGAAATATTTATGAATTTAACATTGGACCCGCAATTAAATATAATCAGAAAATTATTTAGGGATAAATAATTGACGAATTATTATTTTCTAAATTTTATAAATTCTTATAAATAATTATTGAAATTATAAAGCCAAAATTTTTTTTTAAAGATAATTTCAGTATTTATGAAAATAAATCTTCAATAAAACCTCTTTTAAAAGCCGAAACAAAATAATACGACTCCGCAATTAATAATGTAAATAATTATCAAACATAACTGAGTCACACACAATTAATAATCCAGTGCTACAAGAGTCCTTCACTTTTTAATCATCTAAATATTAATCTCTTCCTAAAATTTTATTAATAAGCTGGAACAATACTAATCTATATTTATGTCATAAAATATAATAATTTCTCTCATAAAAATACTAAAAATATTAAGCTAACACATAAGTAGCTAATCATCAAGTGCATGCACAGGTAAACATATAATATTCTGCACATTTAAGAATATATTTTATCTACTAATTATTGACAATAACAAGTACCACAGTTAAAGTATTTAATAAAATATAAATGACTTATTATTATATATTAAATACATGCTCGTGTGTGTTTTTTTGGACATAAATGTGACAATTAGCACATGGTTTATTTTTCTCATGGTACTGTCCAACCAACTTAGATGCATTTCCGAAAGACTTCAGTTTCACCTCATTCTTCTCCAACTTTTCCCTCAACACAGCTTTTATTTCACTTGCACACTTAAGCTTGTTCCTCAAGTATTCATTTCCTTGTGTGATAGTTTCAAGCTCAACAAACTACAGTTCCAATTCTTGCTTCTCAATCTCAAGCTTCTCATTTATATTTGATAGTCTACTCACTTACTCTGTAGCTGCCACCATACTTGTGTGGATATGAAACATCTCTATACTCATCTTTTCAACAGTTTCTTTATATTGGCTTCTATTTAAATTAATGGTAGTTAGAGTCGGTACCTTTGATTTTGATGAGGATAACTCTCCTTGCTCAAGAGCCATAAGTGCATAGTTCCCAAACTCTTCATTCTCATCTTCATCATCAGTGTCATCCCAACTCTTGCCTTCAACTATGTAAGCCTGTCCTTGTTATTTCTTCAATAGAGCTTCAAACTTTGCCTCCAATTCCAAATAGGCTGTTAGGTCACACACACTGTAGAGAGGGTGAATACAGTGTATAATATAATCAAATCGAACTTTAATATCTTAAGTAACAGAAAACAAACTTTATTGAAACAATAAACTTTGTTACAGTATGGAACTGTTACCTCTCAGTGATGAACAAATATCACGAGAGCTGCTAGGGTTACAATAAATAATCTTCTTGAATATAATAACACTTATAGTGTAAACCCTATATCTGTGTTTATATACTACACAGTTACAAGATAATCGCTAATTGATATGGGATATAATTCTGCTTCCTAAAATATATCAATCAGATATCTTTTCTTCCAAGTATTCCATTCTTCACGGAACTCCTTCTTCATGCATATCTCTTCTTATGTTTATCTCGATCTTCTTTCCTTTAATCAGCTACTGTCCTTATCTGAACGTCCTTCAGCACTTAAGTTCTGATATCTAACTTCTGATGATTATCTCCTGATAATATAAGTACTGATATCCTTAAGTCCTGACTTCCAGTATAAGTACTGATTAATGGTTAAGTATTGATTTGTCCTGTTAAGTAAGATCTGAAATCTAAACATAAATCATATTAGCCATGACATTATCAATATATCTAACAATCTCCCCAACTTGTAAATTAGAATAATATACAAGTTTAACAGATATTTGATGATGTCAAAAACATTAAGTATAAATGCATGAGAATTAGACTAGATAACTACAACTTACAGTCCTTAAAGCTTTACCAATATTTAACTTCTGATAACAACTTCAATCTGTACAAATATCAGAATTTAAGCAGTTGTAGATCTTTGACTTGGCTTCATTATCTGATCTCTCTGATGTCAGGAGTTGTTCTGAGATAGTTCTTCAACAAACATCTCTCAGCATATCTAAGTTCATCAATCATTCTCCTTTTGGCATCTTTAAGCTCTGCAGTATCTTCACCATTTTGAAAGATTGCAGCTCTGAGATCATTGATCTTTGCTTTTCTTATATCCTGATCCATTCTGATCAAATAAGCTTTATCAGACTCAAGATTGAATTCCACAGCCCTGTATCCTAGAAAGGTAGTTATAATTTGAGCAGAATTGGGCTTCATTTCAACTATATCACCCTTGTGATCTCTGTACTTTGGAACATATGTGCTGTCAGACTTAACAGAATAAAGCCTTTTCTATCTCTGAATCTGATCCTTCAAATAGTTTACAGCAGTCCCTGTCAATTTGTCATCCACTTGAAGTAAGAATAGTACATGCTCCAATTCTTCAAAATACTTCAATGGAATGGCATTTTGTCTTATATGATAAACCCTACCATCTGTCATGAAATACAACAAGATGTATTCTTTCAAGTAGGTATGGTAAACCATTTGTACAGATTCCAGTTGATTCAATCTCTCAGGAGTTGCTCCAATACCTGGTTCACTCAAGGAAGTTGGATCATTGGTAGTGTTCTGTATTCTTCTTTCATCAGCACTTCCCAATCCAGTTTATCTCTTGCTTCCTTTCCAGTAACTACTCTTGCTTCAAACCACTTGCAGCAGTCTTTAAAGATTGAGTCTGTTTTGCTTTAGTGAATCCTGGTCGGAGTGTCTTTGGTCTAACTTCTGATATCAAGTTAACTTGAGCTGTGTCAGAGGTTACTTGCTTCTTCAAAATATCAGAACTTACAGATTCTTACTCTGAACAACTTGAGCCATGTCAGAGGTTGTTTTAAGAACTTTTCTTGAAGTCAGAGCAAGATCATCCTTTTCATCAGTAATTTCTTCATTCTCAGGAGGCACATAACCTTGATAGGTTCACCAACCTTTTCTTTACCCTTGGATCTTGGATCTATCTGCGGTTGTGATTTAGCCAATGTTGCTTCAGTATGTGTCCTTTCTTTGATCACAATGCCTTTGAGTTTTGGAAGTGGCTTTTTACCAGAAGCTTCAGATTTAGATGCAACTTTCTCTGATTTAAGTCTGGCTTCTTCTTCCATTAAACTGTCCAAGTCCATTCCTGGATTTTCCTGAAGAAATAACTGTCTTGACATTTCCTCATCAAGATCTAAAAGTTCATCAGAACTTATCCTTTTACCAGTAGCAGAACTTATTCTTTCCCAGTATCAGAACTTGTCCTGTGACTTGTGATTTCAGCTTGTCTTGATGTGAATCCTCTACCTTGACTATGACCTCTACCCATTCCAGAGCTTCCTCGATCATCTTTTCCATCATCCTTCCCTTTCAGTGTCTTGTCAGTCTTGCATTTGGACTTAATTACTTTCTCCCCCTTTTTGGCATCAGCAGGTAATAGAAGAGAGACAAGCAATTCCACTGAAGATTGGATTTCATGAAGTTATGATTGCTGAGAAGCTTGATTTTTCAGAATATCACCAATCTGAGCTTGTTGATGATCTTGAGTCTTCTCAATAGAAGCAATCCTGTCAAAGGTAGGTTGGAAGAACTTTTTCTTATCAATTTTCCAAACTTCTCCTTGCTTAATAAATTCCTTCCTGAATCTTGTGTAGCTCTGCACGAGTAGTTGAATGAAGACCTTGTAGATGTTTAGTACTCAATGCAGTGACTCTAAGTTGGGTTTTAAAATCATCAGTAACATTTCATCAGCTTTAGTCAAGTGCTCAGCAAGATGAATATCATTTGGAACACATAAAACTGAGTTCCATTCCTTAGTCCACTCCCGTCCTGCAGGAGTTTCACTCCAAGGCACTGGTGCTTCTCGGTTAACAAACTTCTTAATAAGTTCAGACTTAAGAATAGTTTGTTGAGGAGCATGTCCTGAAGGACCTGCTGCATCAGCATCTGCAGTTGGAGCAGCATCACCAGTATCTCCAGCATTTGCAGCATCAGAACTTAAAGAATCAGTATCTTCTGATAAGACAACAGTGTGTGTAGCAATTGGAGGCTTCAGCATCCTCGAATTGCTGATCTGGTTCTAAGTTCTGATCAACAGCCATATCCTGATGCTCACCTAAAGTCTGATCATCAGCATCTTGATGCCGAGAAGGTGTTGTAGATAACTCTGGAGTTTGAACAGCATCAGTAACAGGTGTTGTTGAAGGATTAGTTTGCTGTTGGAGCTTCTAAGAGAATTACTTCAGGCACAACCAAGTTTTGAACATCAATATCAGCACTTGTACCTGGATCAACAGGAGACACAGATGGTGTGGTAGCCTTTTTAGAAATAGCTTCCTTAGATGGAGTTGATGGAGAAGAAGTGACTGTAGCAAATTCCTTGTCTTGTGAGATCAGAGATTCCTGATCCCCTTCCTTAGCTGCTTCCTCTTCATCATCTGAAACTGGCCTTTTTTGCCCTCTATTTCTTGTATCTCTTTGTTGATCTTGGATTCCTTGGGAGTTTCAGGAACTATCATTCTTCTAAGCCTTTTTAGAAGCCTAGATCCCCCAATTCCAGAATCCTTCTGAGAAGTCTCTTTCTTAGCTTCACTTACAACAGGTTCTGAAGAAGAAACCTGGTCCTCAGTATCATATTCATCTCTCAAGGCAATCCTCCTTCTCTTTGAGGTGTTTGAGGAACAGTCTTTGTCCTCTTTGGCTTGGAGGATGAAGGCTTCACAGTAGGTGTTGAGGATGAGGGTTGAACAGTTTGTGAAGTGGAGAGATAGGATTTTGAGATATTTCCTGAGGGTAGGTTGAGTAGAATGAGTGGTATGTGATGAGGATAATGGTTTTTGAGTGTTTGTAGTTGGTTGGACATCAGAGTAAACAGATCTATAAGTATCAGGATCAGCATTTACTAGGATCTGTTTACAGACTGAGGAATCTGTAATGGTCTAACCACTGATTTCTTAGTGTC
>NW_027421848.1:0-39960 GCF_009905375.1 Apium graveolens | reverse complement strand
TGTTGTTGGGAGGCGATAAAGATAAATAATTTTTTTTTGATATTCAGTATATAAATTATTTTCTTATTCATTTATTAATGTTGTGTATTTTTTTAGAAAAGACATATAGTATTCATTAATCTTGACATTTACATATTTATATAAGTTACTTTATAATTCAAGATTAACCTATTTACATATTTTATCTTGACATAATATGTTTATGATGATTATTTAAGTTTATTTTTTACAATATTGTATTTTCCTTGTAAATTTGAGTAAGTGATTTGAGAATAATGTGTTTGTTTTTATCATAACAATTTATGAGTTCATGTTCTTTATTTTATCCTTAAAATGACGTCTCAATAATGTGTTTAACATATTTTATTAGCAAGAAATCATAAAAAAAATTTACACTATTGATATCATTTCAATTTAAATAAATATTGACTTTACTATGAATAATTCATATAAATTTCCAAAAGTTGATTGTTCAACAGTGTTAGTTTAACAAGATAAATCATTCCATAAAATAAAATATACATGTTTAAATTATTTAATCTCCATTAGTTTATTTTGTAACTTTTACCTAAAATTAAGAAAAGCCCTTTATAATAGAACATTATGCAATTTTTTGTAAGCATGTTTGTACTCTTGTAATGTATCATCCCAATTGTTCTTCTGGTCAAAACTTGCTTCAATTCTTCTTCTTGCTGATCAAGGCTTGCTTCTTCTTAGCGTTTGGCTTTCTGAATGAGCAACAAAGTGTCTGACTTCATCACAATTATAGCACTTGATCTTTGACTTGTAATTTCCCATACCTTGACTCCTTGCCATAATTCTTTCTTTAATTCCTCTTATCAAAATAAAGTTGGAGTAGAGCCTTTTTTTCAAAAAAATTTTTTTGAAGTCTATATAGCCCATATTTCTAAACTTTTTAAGTAAAAGAGCATCAATTTGTAGGATATCTTCATCATTACCATGATCAATTTTGTAATAACCATGATTTTTGTAATTATATATTATACATTTTTCGCATTTTTAATTATTTGGTTATATAAGAAAAATAATATTTTATTATATAGATTTGTTATTACATCTAAAGACGCATATTTTTATATTAAAATAAACATTTCTAGTTATCTAAAATATTTAAGAAATGTTAAAAAGTTTTAATTTATATGTGCATAATTTTAATTTAATAAATATTTATTTTATCACTAGAATTTAATAATAGGTGTAGTTATGTTGTGTATATTTATTAGTACGTGTTATGTGTATTTGAAAAACTCAGTCAACCAACTTGTGTATAAATAGGCTATTAGCATATCATTTTATGTTTGTATAACATCTTCTCTTTTCAGATATGTTGTATTTCCTATATTTTTATTTATGTATTTTACATGTTTATTGCATACTTCTATATATATATATATAATTAAATTACATTTTTGTGAACTTATGTATCACTATTCTAATTCACTTGTTATTAGTTTTTTTTATTATTTAGTTCCATGGTTATTTGTATAACATTATAGTTTACTTAATTTAATCATTTACTTTGATGTTGATTATTAAATGTTTTAGTTAATAACCATTTTTTTTGTAAATATTTAATGCATGAATTTATGTTTATAATTATGTGTTTTGCATGCATAATAATTCATATGTTATATGTTAAATATATGTTTGATTTAGATATGCATTTAAATTAGTGCACCAATTAAATATATGCTCATTTATTAAATTGATTATACTTATTTTGTATAATGATATTTTCAGAGGTAAGGTTATGAAAATTTTATACACCAATATTTATATTTTGTCCACTTTCATATGTTACCTATTTTATTTATCTTTGTTACTTTTTTAAGGATTATATAGATAGTAAATATTAAATGTACATCTATTTTATTCTGAATTTATATAGTTTACATATAATTGATTTATTATTATTATATATAATGTATTTAAGTGTTGAGTTTTTTTTATTTGTCCGTACACTATTTTGAACTATTATATGAGAATGGTCGTATTTATATGTCACTATGAATTTATTTTGTTACTTGTAATGACATTTAATTGTTATTATGGGTTAAGCTTTATAAAGTTAAAGTGTGGTTAGCTTAGTCGGATGTACATGTTAACATTCTGATTATTATATTAAGTGTATGTGTGTATGTCTAGGTTCATTTTGGCAACATAATTTGGCAGATATTGTTATTAATGTAAGTTAACTCTTCACACTTTATTTAATTTAAAATTTTTTAAATATTTTTGCACTTCTTTTGTTTTAAAATTTATGGATCAAGTACCCTGTTTTACAAATAAGAATTCGCAGTGAGCTCTAACTTATGAACCAGTTAGTAATTGCGTATAGTTCCAGAAATAGCGTTTTTGATACCTTACTAGGGAGTGCTACTTATGATGGCTTCTGGAGAGCACAATCTCTTAATAGGGGCCCATTATTCACAGAAATTATGAACTTTTGATAGTGTGTCACCAGGTATTTGTGGCTTAGCGAGGTGTGGAATTTTATATCTTATGTCATATGGATTTTGGAAAATGATTTTTATTTTTAAAATTATCATACTTGATATGTAGAACTGTTTTCTTGCTCGGCGCTCATTACTCACAAATTTTCAGGTGCCTTAGCTTTTGCAACATCTTAAAGGTGGATGCTTTGGAACAATATTTTAGTGATTATGTTCGTCTCCCAAGATTTGCTTTATTTTCAGCTTAGATGATTTTATTTCTGTCTGCGATTTTAGAAATTTATGAAAAACTAGAAACTTATTCTTATTATGGATTTAATTTGGAGTTTTAGCTGAATATTTAAGTATAACTATTTTCTGAAAGGTTGGGGTATTACAGTTGGTATTCAGAGCCTAGGTTAGCGTCTGTAGACTGCCCTTTTAGGCTTAACCAGTTATGAGTTTAGTTATTTATGTTTCCAAAAAAAACTTTTAATTTTTTTTGGTTAAATATTTTCTGACTTTCTCGATGCAGAAATATTTTTGGTATCAGTAAATGTTTTTGGTATGTTTAAATTTGGGGACCTAATTTTTTTAAGGAGGGTAGAATGTAATAACCATGATTTTTGTAATTATATATATATACATTTTTGCATATTTAATTATTTGGTTATATAAGGAAAATAATATTTATTATATAGATTTGTTATTAAATCTAAAGACGCGTATTTTATATTAAAAATAAATTTCTAGTTATCTAAAATATTTAAGTAAGGTTAAAAAAATTGTTTTAATTTATATGTGCATAATTTTAATTTAATATATATTTATTTTATCACTAGAATTTAATAATAGGTGTAGTCTTGTAAGCATAGTTTGTACTCTTGTAATGTATCATCCCAATTGTTCTTCTGGTCAAAACTTGCTTTAATTCTTCTTCTTGCTGATCAAGGCTTGCTTCTTCTTAGCGTTTGGCTTTCTGAATGAGCAACAAAGTGTCTGACTTCATCACAATTATAGCACTTGATCTTTGACTTGTAATTTTCCCATACCTTGACTCCTTGCCATAATTCTTTCTTTAATTCCTCTTATCAAAATAAAGTTGGAGGAAGTAGAGCCTTTTTTTCAAAAACAATTTTTTTGAAGTCTATATAGCCCATATTTCTAAACTTTTTAAGTAAAAGAGCATCAATTTGTAGGATATCTTCATCATTACCATGATCAATTTTGTAATAACCATGATTTTTGTAATTATATATATATACATTTTTCGCATTTTTAATTATTTGGTTATATAGAAAAATAATATTTTATTATATAGATTTGTTATTAAATCTAAAGACGCGTATTTTTATATTAAAAATAAACATTTCTAGTTATCTAAATATTTAAGTAAGGTTAAAAAAATTGTTTTAATTTATATGTGTGCATAATTTTAATTTAATATATATTTATTTTACCACTAGAATTTAATAATAGGTGTAGTTATGTGTGTATATTTATTAGTACGTGTTATTGTATTTGAAAAACTCAGTCAAACACTAAATCTTAACAAATAGATAATGTTTGTTTAACATTTGTGATCACGTACCCACAAACGCATTGAATGGGAGTATTGGTTGAACCAAACTTGTGTATAAATAGGCTATTAGCATATCATTTTGTCTCTATATAACATTTCTCTTTTTCAGGTACGTTCTATTTCCTCTATTTTTACTTATGTATTTTACATGTTTATTGCAATACTTCTATATATATATATAATTAAATTACATTTTGTGACTTATGTATGTCTATTCTAATTCACTTGTTATTAGTTTATTTTATTATTTAGTTCCATGGTTATGTGTATAACACTATAGTTTACTTAATTTAATCATTTAGTTTGATGTTGATTATAAATATTTTAGTTAATAATCACCATTTTTTTGTAAATATTTAATGCATGAATTTATGTTTATAATTCCGTGTTTTGTGCATGCATAATAATTCATATGTTATATGTTAAATATATGTTTGATTTAGATATGCATTAGATTCCTGCACCAATTAAATACATGCTCATTTATTAATTGATTATCTTATTTTGTATAATGATATTTCACACGTAAGGTTAGAAAATTTATACAACAATATTTATATTTGGCCACTTGTATAATCTAAGTATATTTACCTATTTTATTTATCTTTGTTATTTTATTTTAAGGATTATATAGATAGTAAATATTAAATGTACATCTATTTTATTCTTAATTTATATAGTTACATATACCTTGATTTATTATTATTATATATAATGTATTTAAGTGTTGAGTTTTTTTTATTTGTGGGTACACTATTTTGAAACTATTATATGAGAATGGTGGTATTTATATGTCAATATGAATTTATTTTGTTACTTGTACTGACATTTAATTGTTATTATGGGGTTAAGCTTTATAAAGTTAAAGTGTGGTTAGCTTAGTGGCATGTACATGTTAACATCATGATTATTATATTAAGTGTATTTGTGTATGTCTAGGTTCATTTTGTCAACATAATTGGGAGATATTGCTATTAAGGTAAGTTAACTCTTCACACTTTATTTATTTTAAAATCTTTTAAATATTTTTTGCACTGCTTTTATTTTAAAATTTATGGATCAAGTACCCTGTTTTACAAATAAGAATTTCCAGTGAGCTCTGACTTATGAATCAGTTAGTAATTACATATAGTTCCGGAACTAGCCTTTAATACCTTAGTAGGCAGTGCTACTTATGATGCCTCTTTTGATACTGTGTCACAGGTATTTTGTGCCGTTAGGCAGCTGTGGAATTTTATATCTTATGTCACATGTATTTTCGAAAATTATTTTTGTTTTATAAAATTATGATACTTCATCCACTAGTGTAGAACTGTTTTCGTTGCTGGGCTCTTCGCTCATTACTCACAAATTTTCAGGTGCTTAGCTTTGCCACATCTTAAAGATGGATGCTTTGGAACAATATTTTAGTGATTATGTTGTATTGGAGCTGCGTCCCCCAAGATTTGCTTTATTTCATTTATTTCTGTGTGGGATTCTAGAAATTTATGAAAACTAGAAACTTATTCTTATTATGGATTTAATTTGGAGTTTTAGCTGAATATTTAAGTATAACTATTTTCTGAAAAGTTGGGGTATTACAGTTGGTATTCAGAGCCTAGGTTAGCTTCCTGTAGACTACCCTTTTAGGTTTAACCTGTGAGTTATGAGTTTGATTATTTGTGTTTCAAAAAAAAACTACTTTTATTTTTTTTTGGTTAAATATTTTATGACTTTCTCGATCCAGAATATTTTTGGTATCATTAAATGTTTTTTGGTATGTTTAAATTTGGGGACCTAATTTTTTTAAGGAGGGTAGAATGTAATAACCATGATTTTTCTAATTATATATATATACATTTTTCGCATTTTTAATTATTTGGTTATATAAGAAAAATAATATTTTATTATATAGATTTGTTATTAAATCTAAAGACGCGTATTTTTATATTAAAAATAAACATTTCTAGTTATCTAAATATTTAAGTAAGGTTAAAAAAAATTGTTTTAATTTATATGTGCATAATTTTAATTTAATATATATTTATTTTACCACTAGAATTTAATAATAGGTGTAGTTATGTTGTGTATATTTATTAGTACGTGTTATGTGTATTTGAAAAACTCAGTCAAACACTAAATCTTAACAAATAGATAATGTTTGTTTAAATTTGTGATCACGTACCCACAAACGCATTGAATGGAGTATTGGTTGAACCAACTTGTGTATAAATAGGCTATTAGCATATCATTTTGTCTCTATATAACATCTTCTCTTTTCAGGTACGTTCTATTTTCTATATTTTTACTTATGTATTTTACATGTTTATTACATACTTCTATATATATATATATAATTAAATTACATTTTTGTGAACTTATGTATGACTATCTAATTTTATTAGTTTATTTTATTATTAGTTCCATGGTTATGTGTATAACACTATAGTTTACTTAATTTAATCATTTAGTTTGATGTTGATTATTAAATATTTTAGTTAATAATCACCATTTTTTTTGTAAATATTTAATGCATGAATTTATGTTTATAATTACGTGTTTTGTGCATGCATAATAATTCATATGTTATATGTTAAATATATGTTTGATTTAGATATGCATTTAGATTCCTGCACCAATTAAATACATGCTCATTTATTAAATTGATTATACTTATTTTGTATAATGATATTTTCACACGTAAGGTTATGAAAATTTATACAACAATATTTATATTTTGGCCACTTGTATAATCATAAGCATATGTTACCTATTTTATTTATCTTTGTTATTTTATTTTAAGGATTATAGAGATAGTAAATATTAAATGTACATCTATTTTATTCTTAATTTATATAGTTTACATATACTTGATTTATTATTATTATATAATTTATTTAAGTGTTGAGTTTTTTTTATTTGTGGGTACACTATTTTGAACTATTATATGAGAATGGTCGTATTTATATGTCAATATGAATTTATTTTGTTACTTATACTGACATTTAATTGTTATTATGGGTTAAGCTTTATAAAGTTAAAGTGTGGTTAGCTTAGTGGCATGTACATGTTAACATCATGATTATTATATTAAGTGTATTTGTGTATGTCTAGGTTCATTTGTCAACATAATTTGGGAGATATTGCTATTAAGAGTAAGTTAACTCTTCACACTTTATTTATTTTAAAATCTTTTAAATATTTTTGCACTGCTTTTATTTTAAAATTTATGGATCAAGTACCCTGTTTTACAAATAAGAATTCGCAGTGAGTTCTGACTTATGAACCAGTTAGTAATTGCATATAGTTCCGGAACTAGCCTTTTATACCTTACTAGGCAGTGCTACTTATGATGCCTCTTTTGATACTGTGTCACAGGTATTTGTGGCGTTAGGCAGCTATGGAATTTTATATCTTATGTCACATGTATTTTCGAAAATTATTTTGTTTTATAAAATTATGATACTTGATCCTAGTGTAGAACTGTTTTCTTGCTGGGCTCTTGCCTCATTACTCACAAATTTTCAGTTGCTTATCTTTTACGACATCTTAAAGGTGGATGCTTTGGAACAATATTTTAGTGATTATGTTTGTATTGGAGCTGCGTCCCCAAGATTTGCTTTATTTTCGGCTTACATGATTTTATTTCTGTGTGGGATTTTAGAAATTTATGAAAAACTAGAAACTTATTCTTATTATAGATTTAATTTGGAGTTTTAGCTGAATATTTAAGTATAACTATTTTCTGAAAAGTTGGGGTATTACAGTTGTTATTTAGAGCCTAGGTTAGCTTCCTGTAGACTGCCCTTTTAGGTTTAACCTGTGAGTTATGAGTTTGGTTATTTGTGTTTCAAAAAACAACTACTTTTATTTTGTTTTGGTTAAATATTTTCTGACTTTCTCGATGCAGAAATATTTTTGGTATCATTAATATTTTTGGTATGTTTAAATTTGGGGACCTAATTTTTTAAGGAGGGTAGAATGTAATAACCATGATTTTTGTAATTATATATATACATTTTTCGCATTTTTAATTATTTGGTTATATAAGAAAAATAATATTTTATTATATAGATTTGTTATTAAATCTAAAGACGCGTATTTTTATATTAAAAATAAATATTTCTAGTTATATAAAATATTTAAGTAAGGTTAAAAAAATTGTTTTAATTATATGTGCATAATTTTAATTTAATATATATTTATTTTACCACTAGAATTTAATAATAGGTGTAGTTATGTTGTGTATATTTATTAGTACGTGTTATGTGTATTTGAAAAACTCAGTCAAACACTAAATCTTAACAAATAGATAATGTTTGTTTAAATTTGTGATCACGTACCCACAAACGCATTGAATGGGAGTATTGGTTGAACCAACTTGTGTATAAATAGGCTATTAGCATATCATTTTGTCTCTATATAACATCTTCTCTTTTCAGGTACGTTCTATTTCCTATATTTTTACTTATATATTTTACATGTTTATTGCATACTTCTATATATATATATAAAATTAAATTACATTTTTGTGAACTTATGTATGACTATTCTAATTCATTTGTTATTAGTTTATTTTATTATTTAGTTCCATGGTTATGTGTATAACACTATAGTTTACTTAATTTAATCATTTAGTTTGATGTTGATTATTAAATATTTTAGTTAATAATCACCATTTTTTTTGTAAATATTTAATGCATGAATTTATGTTTATAATTACGTGTTTTGTGCATGCATAATAATTCATATGTTATATGTTAAATATATGTTTAATTTAGATATGCATTTAGATTCCTGCACCAATTAAATACATGCTCATTTATTAAATTGATTATACTTATTTTGTATAATGATATTTTCACACGTAAGGTTATGAAAATTTATACAACAATATTTATATTTTGGCCACTTGTATAATCATAAGCATATGTTACCTATTTTATTTATCTTTGTTATTTTATTTTAAGGATTATATAGATAGTAAATATTAAATGTACATCTATTTTATTCTTAATTTATATAGTTTACATATACTTGATTTATTATTATTATATATAATTTATTTAAGTGTTGAGTTTTTTTTATTTGTGGGTACACTATTTTGAACTATTATATGAGAATGGTCGTATTTATATGTCAATATGAATTTATTTTGTTACTTATACTGACATTTAATTGTTATTATGGGTTAAGCTTTATAAAGTTAAAGTGTGGTTAGCTTAGTGGCATGTACATGTTAACATCATGATTATTATATTAAGTGTATTTGTGTATGTCTAGGTTCATTTGTCAACATAATTTGGGAGATATTGCTATTAAGATAAGTTAACTCTTCACACTTTATTTATTTTAAAATCTTTTAAATATTTTTGCACTGCTTTTATTTTAAAATTTATGGATCAAGTACCCTGTTTTACAAATAAGAATTCGCAGTGAGTTCTGACTTATGAACCAGTTAGTAATTGCATATAGTTCCGGAACTAGCCTTTTATACCTTACTAGGCAGTGCTACTTATGATGCCTCTTTTGATACTGTGTCACAGGTATTTGTGGCGTTAGGCAGCTATGGAATTTTATATCTTATGTCACATGTATTTTCGAAAATTATTTTTGTTTTATAAAATTATTATACTTGATCCTAGTGTAGAACTGTTTTCTTGCTGGGCTCTTGCCTCATTACTCACAAATTTTCAGTTGCTTATCTTTTACGACATCTTAAAGGTGGATGCTTTGGAACAATATTTTAGTGATTATGTTTGTATTGGAGCTGCGTCCCCAAGATTTGCTTTATTTTCGGCTTAGATGATTTTATTTCTGTGTGGGATTTTAGAAATTTATGAAAAACTAGAAACTTATTCTTATTATAGATTTAATTTGGAGTTTTAGCTGAATATTTAAGTATAACTATTTTCTGAAAAGTTGGGGTATTACAGTTGGTATTTAGAGCCTAGGTTAGCTTACTGTAGACTGCCCTTTTAGGTTTAACCTGTGAGTTATGAGTTTGGTTATTTGTGTTTCAAAAAAAACTACTTTTATTTTGTTTTGGTTAAATATTTTCTGACTTTCTCGATGCAGAAATATTTTTGGTATCATTAAATGTTTTTGGTATGTTTAAATTTGGGGACCTAATTTTTTTAAGGAGGGTAGAATGTAATAACCATGATTTTTGTAATTATATATATACATTTTTCGCATTTTTAATTATTTGGTTATATAAGAAAAATAATATTTATTATATAGATTTGTTATTAAATCTAAAGACGCGTATTTTTATATTAAAAATAAATATTTCTAGTTATATAAAATATTTAAGTAAGGTTAAAAAAATTGTTTTAATTTATATGTGCATAATTTTAATTTAATATATATTTATTTTACCACTAGAATTTAATAATAGGTGTAGTTATGTTGTGTATATTTATTAGTACGTGTTATGTGTATTTGAAAAACTCAGTCAAACACTAAATCTTAACAAATAGATAATGTTTGTTTAAATTTGTGATCACGTACCCACAAACGCATTGAATGGGAGTATTGGTTGAACCAACTTGTGTATAAATAGGCTATTAGCATATCATTTTGTCTCTATATAACATCTTCTCTTTTCAGGTACGTTCTATTTCCTATATTTTTACTTATGTATTTTACATGTTTATTGCATACTTCTATATATATATATAAAATTAAATTACATTTTTGTGAACTTATGTATGACTATTCTAATTCACTTGTTATTAGTTTATTTTATTATTTAGTTCCATGGTTATGTGTATAACACTATAGTTTACTTAATTTAATCATTTAGTTTGATGTTGATTATTAAATATTTTAGTTAATAATCACCATTTTTTTTGTAAATATTTAATGCATGAATTTATGTTTATAATTACGTGTTTTGTGCATGCATAATAATTCATATGTTATATGTTAAATATATGTTTGATTTAGATATGCATTTAGATTCCTGCACCAATTAAATACATGCTCATTTATTAAATTGATTATACTTATTTTGTATAATGATATTTTCACACGTAAGGTTATGAAAATTTATACAACAATATTTATATTTTGGCCACTTGTATAATCATAAGCATATGTTACCTATTTTATTTATCTTTGTTATTTTATTTTAAGGATTATAGAGATAGTAAATATTAAATGTACATCTATTTTATTCTTAATTTATATAGTTTACATATACTTGATTTATTATTATTATATATAATTTATTTAAGTGTTGAGTTTTTTTTATTTGTGGGTACATTGAACTATTATATGAGAATGGTCGTATTTATATGTCAATATGAATTTATTTTGTTACTTATACTGACATTTAATTGTTATTATCGGTTAACCTTTATAAAGTTAAAGTGTGGTTAGCTTAGTGGCATGTACATGTTAACATCATGATTATTATATTAAGTGTATTTGTGTATGTCTAGGTTCATTTTGTCAACATAATTTGGGAGATATTGCTATTAAGGTAAGTTAACTCTTCACACTTTATTTATTTTAAAATCTTTTAAATATTTTTGCACTGCTTTTATTTTAAAATTTATGGATCAAGTACCCTGTTTTACAAATAAGAATTCCCAGTGAGTTCTGACTTATGAACCAGTTAGTAATTGCATATAGTTCCGGAACTAGCCTTTTATACCTTACTAAGCAGTGCTACTTATGATGCCTCTTTTGATACTGTGTCACAGGTATTTGTGGCGTTAGGCAGCTGTGGAATTTTATATCTTATGTCACATGTATTTTCGAAAATTATTTTTGTTTTATAAAATTATGATACTTGATCCACTAGTGTAGAACTGTTTTCTTGCTGGGCTCTTGCCTCATTACTCACAAATTTTCAGTTGCTTATCTTTTACGACATCTTAAAGGTGGATGCTTTGGAACAATATTTTAGTGATTATGTTTGTATTGGAGCTGCGTCCCCAAGATTTGCTTTATTTTCGGCTTAGATGATTTTATTTCTGTGTGGGATTTTAGAAATTTATGAAAAACTAGAAACTTATTCTTATTATGGATTTAATTTGGAGTTTTAGCTGAATATTTAAGTATAACTATTTTCTGAAAAGTTGGGCTATTACAGTTGGTATTTAGAGCCTAGGTTAGCTTCCTGTAGACTGCCCTTTTAGGTTTAACCTGTGAGTTATGAGTTTGGTTATTTGTGTTTCAAAAAAAAACTACTTTTATTTTGTTTTGGTTAAATATTTTCTGACTTTCTCGATGCAGAAATATTTTTGGTATCATTAAATGTTTTTGGTATGTTTAAATTTGGGGACCTAATTTTTTTAAGGAGGGTAGAATGTAATAACCATGATTTTTGTAATTATATATATATACATTTTTCGCATTTTTAATTATTTGGTTATATAAGAAAAATAATATTTTATTATATAGATTTGTTATTAAATCTAAAGACGCGTATTTTTATATTAAAAATAAATATTTCTAGTTATCTAAAATATTTAAGTAAGGTTAAAAAAATTGTTTTAATTTATATGTGCATAATTTTAATTTAATATATATTTATTTTACCACTAGAATTTAATAATAGGTGTAGTTATGTTGTGTATATTTATTAGTACGTGTTATGTGTATTTGAAAAACTCAGTCAAACACTAAATCTTAACAAATAGATAATGTTTGTTTAAATTTGTGATCACGTACCCACAAACGCATTGAATGGGAGTATTGGTTGAACCAACTTGTGTATAAATAGGCTATTAGCATATCATTTTGTCTCTATATAACATCTTCTCTTTTCAGGTACGTTCTATTTCCTATATTTTTACTTATGTATTTTACATGTTTATTGCATACTTCTATATATATATATATAAATTACATTTTTGTGAACTTATGTATGACTATTCTAATTCACTTGTTATTAGTTTATTTTATTATTTAGTTCCATGGTTATGTGTATAACACTATAGTTTACTTAATTTAATCATTTAGTTTGATGTTGATTATTAAATATTTTAGTTAATAATCACCATTTTTTTTGTAAATATTTAATGCATGAATTTATGTTTATAATTACGTGTTTTGTGCATGCATAATAATTCATATGTTATATGTTAAATATATGTTTGATTTAGATATGCATTTAGATTCCTGCACCAATTAAATACATGCTCATTTATTAAATTGATTATACTTATTTTGTATAATGATATTTTCACACGTAAGGTTATGAAAATTTATACAACAATATTTATATTTTGGCCACTTGTATAATCATAAGCATATGTTACCTATTTTATTTATCTTTGTTATTTTATTTTAAGGATTATAGAGATAGTAAATATTAAATGTACATCTATTTTATTCTTAATTTATATAGTTTACATATACTTGATTTATTATTATTATATATAATTTATTTAAGTGTTGAGTTTTTTTTATTTGTGGGTACACTATTTTGAACTATTATATGAGAATGGTCGTATTTATATGTCAATATGAATTTATTTTGTTACTTATACTGACATTTAATTGTTATTATCGGTTAACCTTTATAAAGTTAAAGTGTGGTTAGCTTAGTGGCATGTACATGTTAACATCATGATTATTATATTAAGTGTATTTGTGTATGTCTAGGTTCATTTTGTCAACATAATTTGGGAGATATTGCTATTAAGGTAAGTTAACTCTTCACACTTTATTTATTTTAAAATCTTTTAAATATTTTTGCACTGCTTTTATTTTAAAATTTATGGATCAAGTACCCTGTTTTACAAATAAGAATTCCCAGTGAGTTCTGACTTATGAACCAGTTAGTAATTGCATATAGTTCCGGAACTAGCCTTTTATACCTTACTAAGCAGTGCTACTTATGATGCCTCTTTTGATACTGTGTCACAGGTATTTGTGGCGTTAGGCAGCTGTGGAATTTTATATCTTATGTCACATGTATTTTCGAAAATTATTTTTGTTTTATAAAATTATGATACTTGATCCACTAGTGTAGAACTGTTTTCTTGCTGGGCTCTTGCCTCATTACTCACAAATTTTCAGTTGCTTATCTTTTACGACATCTTAAAGGTGGATGCTTTGGAACAATATTTTAGTGATTATGTTTGTATTGGAGCTGCGTCCCCAAGATTTGCTTTATTTTCGGCTTAGATGATTTTATTTCTGTGTGGGATTTTAGAAATTTATGAAAAACTAGAAACTTATTCTTATTATGGATTTAATTTGGAGTTTTAGCTGAATATTTAAGTATAACTATTTTCTGAAAAGTTGGGCTATTACAGTTGGTATTTAGAGCCTAGGTTAGCTTCCTGTAGACTGCCCTTTTAGGTTTAACCTGTGAGTTATGAGTTTGGTTATTTGTGTTTCAAAAAAAAACTACTTTTATTTTGTTTTGGTTAAATATTTTCTGACTTTCTCGATGCAGAAATATTTTTGGTATCATTAAATGTTTTTGGTATGTTTAAATTTGGGGACCTAATTTTTTTAAGGAGGGTAGAATGTAATAACCATGATTTTTGTAATTATATATATATACATTTTTCGCATTTTTAATTATTTGGTTATATAAGAAAAATAATATTTTATTATATAGATTTGTTATTAAATCTAAAGACGCGTATTTTTATATTAAAAATAAATATTTCTAGTTATCTAAAATATTTAAGTAAGGTTAAAAAAATTGTTTTAATTTATCTGTGCATAATTTTAATTTAATAAATATTTATTTTATCACTAGAATTTAATAATAGGTGTAGTTATGTTGTGTATATTTATTAGTACGTGTTATGTGTATTTGAAAAACTCAGTCAACCAACTTGTGTATAAATAGGCTATTAGCATATCATTTTATGTTTGTATAACATCTTCTCTTTTCAGATATGTTGTATTTCCTATATTTTTATTTATGTATTTTACATGTTTATTGCATACTTCTATATATATATATATATAATTAAATTACATTTTTGTGAACTTATGTATCACTATTCTAATTCACTTGTTATTAGTTTTTTTTATTATTTAGTTCCATGGTTATTTGTATAACATTATAGTTTACTTAATTTAATCATTTACTTTGATGTTGATTATTAAATGTTTTAGTTAATAATAACCATTTTTTTTGTAAATATTAATGCATGAATTTATGTTTATAATTATGTGTTTTATGCATGCATAATAATTCATATGTTATATGTTAAATATATGTTTGATTTAGATATGCATTTAAATTAGTGCACCAATTAAATATATGCTCATTTATTAAATTGATTATACTTATTTTGTATAATGATATTTTCAGAGGTAAGGTTATGAAAATTTTATACACCAATATTTATATTTTGTCCACTTTCATATGTTACCTATTTATTTATCTTTGTTACTTTATTTTAAGGATTATATAGATAGTAAATATTAAATGTACATCTATTTTATTCTGAATTTATATAGTTTACATATAATTGATTTATTATTATTATATATAATGTATTTAAGTGTTGAGTTTTTTTTATTTGTCCGTACACTATTTTGAACTATTATATGAGAATGGTCGTATTTATATGTCACTATGAATTTATTTTGTTACTTGTAATGACATTTAATTGTTATTATGGGTTAAGCTTTATAAAGTTAAAGTGTGGTTAGCTTAGTCGGATGTACATGTTAACATTCTGATTATTATATTAAGTGTATGTGTGTATGTCTAGGTTCATTTTGGCAACATAATTTGGCAGATATTGTTATTAATGTAAGTTAACTCTTCACACTTTATTTAATTTAAAATTTTTAAATATTTTTGCACTTCTTTTGTTTTAAAATTTATGGATCAAGTACCCTGTTTTACAAATAAGAATTCGCAGTGAGCTCTAACTTATGAACCAGTTAGTAATTGCGTATAGTTCCAGAAATAGCGTTTTTGATACCTTACTAGGGAGTGCTACTTATGATGGCTTCTGGAGAGCACAATCTCTTAATAGGGGCCCATTATTCACAGAAATTATGAACTTTTGATAGTGTGTCACCAGGTATTTGTGGCTTAGCGAGGTGTGGAATTTTATATCTTATGTCATATGGATTTTGGAAAATGATTTTTATTTTATAAAATTATCATACTTGATATGTAGAACTGTTTTCTTGCTCGGCGCTCATTACTCACAAATTTTCAGGTGCCTTAGCTTTTGCAACATCTTAAAGGTGGATGCTTTGGAACAATATTTTAGTGATTATGTTCGTCTCCCAAGATTTGCTTTATTTTCAGCTTAGATGATTTTATTTCTGTCTGCGATTTTAGAAATTTATGAAAAACTAGAAACTTATTCTTATTATGGATTTAATTTGGAGTTTTAGCTGAATATTTAAGTATAACTATTTTCTGAAAGGTTGGGGTATTACAGTTGGTATTCAGAGCCTAGGTTAGCGTCTGTAGACTGCCCTTTTAGGCTTAACCAGTTATGAGTTTAGTTATTTATGTTTCCAAAAAAAACTACTTTTAATTTTTTTTGGTTAAATATTTTCTGACTTTCTCGATGCAGAAATATTTTTGGTATCAGTAAATGTTTTTGGTATGTTTAAATTTGGGGACCTAATTTTTTTAAGGAGGGTAGAATGTAATAACCATGATTTTTGTAATTATATATATACATTTTTGCATATTTAATTATTTGGTTATATAAGGAAAATAATATTTTATTATATAGATTTGTTATTAAATCTAAAGACGCGTATTTTTATATTAAAAATAAAATTTCTAGTTATCTAAAATATTTAAGTAAGGTTAAAAAAATTGTTTTAATTTATATGTGCATAATTTTAATTTAATATATATTTATTTTATCACTAGAATTTAATAATAGGTGTAGTCTTGTAAGCATAGTTTGTACTCTTGTAATGTATCATCCCAATTGTTCTTCTGGTCAAAACTTGCTTTAATTCTTCTTCTTGCTGATCAAGGCTTGCTTCTTCTTAGCGTTTGGCTTTCTGAATGAGCAACAAAGTGTCTGACTTCATCACAATTATAGCACTTGATCTTTGACTTGTAATTTTCCCATACCTTGACTCCTTGCCATAATTCTTTCTTTAATTCCTCTTATCAAAATAAAGTTGGAGGAAGTAGAGCCTTTTTTTCAAAAACAATTTTTTTGAAGTCTATATAGCCCATATTTCTAAACTTTTTAAGTAAAAGAGCATCAATTTGTAGGATATCTTCATCATTACCATGATCAATTTTGTAATAACCATGATTTTTGTAATTATATATATATACATTTTTCGCATTTTTAATTATTTGGTTATATAAGAAAATAATATTTTATTATATAGATTTGTTATTAAATCTAAAGACGCGTATTTTTATATTAAAAATAAACATTTCTAGTTATCTAAATATTTAAGTAAGGTTAAAAAAATTGTTTTAATTTATATGTGCATAATTTTAATTTAATATATATTTATTTTACCACTAGAATTTAATAATAGGTGTAGTTATGTTGTGTATATTATTAGTACGTGTTATGTGTATTTGAAAAACTCAGTCAAACACTAAATCTTAACAAATAGATAATGTTTGTTTAAATTTGTGATCACGTACCCACAAACGCATTGAATGGGAGTATTGGTTGAACCAACTTGTGTATAAATAGGCTATTAGCATATCATTTTGTCTCTATATAACATCTTCTCTTTTCAGGTACGTTCTATTTCCTCTATTTTTACTTATGTATTTTACATGTTTATTGCATACTTCTATATATATATATAATTAAATTACATTTTTGTGAACTTATGTATGTCTATTCTAATTCACTTGTTATTAGTTTATTTTATTATTTAGTTCCATGGTTATGTGTATAACACTATAGTTTACTTAATTTAATCATTTAGTTTGATGTTGATTATTAAATATTTTAGTTAATAATCACCATTTTTTTTGTAAATATTTAATGCATGAATTTATGTTTATAATTACGTGTTTTGTGCATGCATAATAATTCATATGTTATATGTTAAATATATGTTTGATTTAGATATGCATTTAGATTCCTGCACCAATTAAATACATGCTCATTTATTTAATTGATTATACTTATTTTGTATAATGATATTTTCACACGTAAGGTTATGAAAATTTATACAACAATATTTATATTTTGGCCACTTGTATAATCATAAGTATATGTTACCTATTTTATTTATCTTTGTTATTTTATTTTAAGGATTATATAGATAGTAAATATTAAATGTACATCTATTTTATTCTTAATTTATATAGTTTACATATACTTGATTTATTATTATTATATATAATGTATTTAAGTGTTGAGTTTTTTTATTTGTGGGTACACTATTTTGAACTATTATATGAGAATGGTCGGTATTTATATGTCAATATGAATTTATTTTGTTACTTAGTACTGACATTTAATTGTTATTATGGGTTAAGCTTTATAAAGTTAAAGTGTGGTTAGCTTAGTGGCATGTACATGTTAACATCATGATTATTATATTAAGTGTATTTGTGTATGTCTAGGTTCATTTTGTCAACATAATTTGGGAGATATTGCTATTAAGGTAAGTTAACTCTTCACACTTTATTTATTTTAAAATCTTTTAAATATTTTTGCACTGCTTTTATTTTAAAATTTATGGATCAAGTACCCTGTTTTACAAATAAGAATTTCCAGTGAGCTCTGACTTATGAATCAGTTAGTAATTGACATATAGTTCCGGAACTAGCCTTTAATACCTTAGTAGGCAGTGCTACTTATGATGCCTCTTTTGATACTGTGTCACAGGTATTTGTGGCGTTAGGCAGCTGTGGAATTTTATATCTTATGTCACATGTATTTTCGAAAATTATTTTTGTTTTATAAAATTATGATACTTCATCCACTAGTGTAGAACTGTTTTCTTGCTGGGCTCTTCGCCTCATTACTCACAAATTTTCAGGTGCTTAGCTTTTGACGACATCTTAAAGATGGATGCTTTGGAACAATATTTTAGTGATTATGTTTGTATTGGAGCTGCGTCCCCCAAGATTTGCTTTATTTGGCTTAGATGATTTTATTTCTGTGTGGGATTCTAGAAATTTATGAAAAACTAGAAACTTATTCTTATTATGGATTTAATTTGGAGTTTTAGCTGAATATTTAAGTATAACTATTTTCTGAAAAGTTGGGGTATTACAGTTGGTATTCAGAGCCTAGGTTAGCTTCCTGTAGACTACCCTTTTAGGTTTAACCTGTGAGTTATGAGTTTGGATTATTTGTGTTTCAAAAAAAAACTACTTTTATTTTGTTTTGGTTAAATATTTTCTGACTTTCTCGATGCAGAAATATTTTTGGTATCATTAAATGTTTTTGGTATGTTTAAATTTGGGGACCTAATTTCTTTAAGGAGGGTAGAATGTAATAACCATGATTTTTCTAATTATATATATATACATTTTTCGCATTTTTAATTATTTGGTTATATAAGAAAAATAATATTTTATTATATAGATTTGTTATTAAATCTAAAGACGCGTATTTTTATATTAAAAATAAATATTTCTAGTTATCTAAAATATTTAAGTAAGGTTAAAAAATTGTTTTAATTTATATGTGCATAATTTTAATTTAATATATATTTATTTTACCACTAGAATTTAATAATAGGTGTAGTTATGTTGTGTATATTTATTAGTACGTGTTATGTGTATTTGAAAAACTCAGTCAAACACTAAATCTTAACAAATAGATAATGTTTGTTTAAATTTGTGATCACGTACCCACAAACGCATTGAATGGGAGTATTGGTTGAACCAACTTGTGTATAAATAGGCTATTAGCATATCATTTTGTCTCTATATAACATCTTCTCTTTTCAGGTACGTTCTATTTCTATATTTTTACTTATGTATTTTACATGTTTATTACATACTTCTATATATATATATATATAATTAAATTACATTTTTGTGAACTTATGTATGACTATTCTAATTCACTTGTTATTAGTTTATTTTATTATTTAGTTCCATGGTTATGTGTATAACACTATAGTTTACTTAATTTAATCATTTAGTTTGATGTTGATTATTAAATATTTTAGTTAATAATCACCATTTTTTTTGTAAATATTTAATGCATGAATTTATGTTTATAATTACGTGTTTTGTGCATGCATAATAATTCATATGTTATATGTTAAATATATGTTTGATTTAGATATGCATTTAGATTCCTGCACCAATTAAATACATGCTCATTTATTAAATTGATTATACTTATTTTGTATAATGATATTTTCACACGTAAGGTTATGAAAATTTATACAACAATATTTATATTTTGGCCACTTGTATAATCATAAGCATATGTTACCTATTTTATTTATCTTTGTTATTTTATTTTAAGGATTATATAGATAGTAAATATTAAATGTACATCTATTTTATTCTTAATTTATATAGTTTACATATACTTGATTTATTATTATTATATATAATTTATTTAAGTGTTGAGTTTTTTTTATTTGTGGGTACACTATTTTGAACTATTATATGAGAATGGTCGTATTTATATGTCAATATGAATTTATTTTGTTACTTATACTGACATTTAATTGTTATTATGGGTTAAGCTTTATAAAGTTAAAGTGTGGTTAGCTTAGTCGCATGTACATGTTAACATCATGATTATTATATTAAGTGTATTTGTGTATGTCTAGGTTCATTCTGTCAACATAATTTGGGAGATATTGCTATTAAGATAAGTTAATCTTCACACTTTATTTATTTTAAAATCTTTTAAATATTTTTGCACTGCTTTTATTTTAAAATTTATGGATCAAGTACCCTGTTTTACAAATAAGAATTCGCAGTGAGTTCTGACTTATGAACCAGTTAGTAATTGCATATAGTTCCGGAACTAGCCTTTTATACCTTACTAGGCAGTGCTACTTATGATGCCTCTTTTGATACTGTGTCACAGGTATTTGTGGCGTTAGGCAGCTATGGAATTTTATATCTTATGTCACATGTATTTTCGAAAATTATTTTTGTTTTATAAAATTATTATACTTGATAGTGTAGAACTGTTTTCTTGCTGGGCTCTTGCCTCATTACTCACAAATTTTCAGTTGCTTATCTTTTACGACATCTTAAAGGTGGATGCTTTGGAATAATATTTTAGTGATTATGTTTGTATTGGAGCTGCGTCCCCAAGATTTGCTTTATTTTCGGCTTACATGATTTTATTTCTGTGTGGGATTTTAGAAATTTATGAAAAACTAGAAACTTATTCTTATTATAGATTTAATTTGGAGTTTTAGCTGAATATTTAAGTATAACTATTTTCTGAAAAGTTGGGGTATTACAGTTGTTATTTAGAGCCTAGGTTAGCTTACTGTAGACTGCCCTTTTAGGTTTAACCTGTGAGTTATGAGTTTGGTTATTTGTGTTTCAAAAACAACTACTTTTATTTTGTTTTGGTTAAATATTTTCTGACTTTCTCGATGCAGAAATATTTTTGGTATCATTAAATAGTTTTTGGTATGTTTAAATTTGGGGACCTAATTTTTTTAAGGAGGGTAGAATGTAATAACCATGATTTTTGTAATTATATATATACATTTTTCGCATTTTTAATTATTTGGTTATATAAGAAAAATAATATTTTATTATATAGATTTGTTATTAAATCTAAAGACGCGTATTTTTATATTAAAAATAAATATTTCTAGTTATATAAAATATTTAAGTAAGGTTAAAAAAATTGTTTTAATTTATATGTGCATAATTTTAATTTAATATATATTTATTTTACCACTAGAATTTAATAATAGGTGTAGTTATGTTGTGTATATTTATTAGTACGTGTTATGTGTATTTGAAAAACTCAGTCAAACACTAAATCTTAACAAATAGATAATGTTTGTTTAAATTTGTGATCACGTACCCACAAACGCATTGAATGGGAGTATTGGTTGAACCAACTTGTGTATAAATAGGCTATTAGCATATCATTTTGTCTCTATATAACATCTTCTCTTTTCAGGTACGTTCTATTTCCTATATTTTTACTTATATATTTTACATGTTTATTGCATACTTCTATATATATATATATAAATTAAATTACATTTTTGTGAACTTATGTATGACTATTCTAATTCATTTGTTATTAGTTTATTTTATTATTTAGTTCCATGGTTATGTGTATAACACTATAGTTTACTTAATTTAATCATTTAGTTTGATGTTGATTATTAAATATTTTAGTTAATAATCACCATTTTTTTTGTAAATATTTAATGCATGAATTTATGTTTATAATTACGTGTTTTGTGCATGCATAATAATTCATATGTTATATGTTAAATATATGTTTAATTTAGATATGCATTTAGATTCCTGCACCAATTAAATACATGCTCATTTATTAAATTGATTATACTTATTTTGTATAATGATATTTTCACACGTAAGGTTATGAAAATTTATACAACAATATTTATATTTTGGCCACTTGTATAATCATAAGCATATGTTACCTATTTTATTTATCTTTGTTATTTTATTTTAAGGATTATATAGATAGTAAATATTAAATGTACATCTATTTTATTCTTAATTTATATAGTTTACATATACTTGATTTATTATTATTATATATAATTTATTTAAGTGTTGAGTTTTTTTTATTTGTGGGTACACTATTTTGAACTATTATATGAGAATGGTCGTATTTATATGTCAATATGAATTTATTTTGTTACTTATACTGACATTTAATTGTTATTATGGGTTAAGCTTTATAAAGTTAAAGTGTGGTTAGCTTAGTCGCATGTACATGTTAACATCATGATTATTATATTAAGTGTATTTGTGTATGTCTAGGTTCATTCTGTCAACATAATTTGGGAGATATTGCTATTAAGATAAGTTAATTCTTCACACTTTATTTATTTTAAAATCTTTTAAATATTTTTGCACTGCTTTTATTTTAAAATTTATGGATCAAGTACCCTGTTTTACAAATAAGAATTCGCAGTGAGTTCTGACTTATGAACCAGTTAGTAATTGCATATAGTTCCGGAACTAGCCTTTTATACCTTACTAGGCAGTGCTACTTATGATGCCTCTTTTGATACTGTGTCACAGGTATTTGTGGCGTTAGGCAGCTATGGAATTTTATATCTTATGTCACATGTATTTTCGAAAATTATTTTTGTTTTATAAAATTATTATACTTGATAGTGTAGAACTGTTTTCTTGCTGGGCTCTTGCCTCATTACTCACAAATTTTCAGTTGCTTATCTTTTACGACATCTTAAAGGTGGATGCTTTGGAACAATATTTTAGTGATTATGTTTGTATTGGAGCTGCGTCCCCAAGATTTGCTTTATTTTCGGCTTAGATGATTTTATTTCTGTGTGGGATTTTAGAAATTTATGAAAAACTAGAAACTTATTCTTATTATAGATTTAATTTGGAGTTTTAGCTGAATATTTAAGTATAACTATTTTCTGAAAAGTTGGGGTATTACAGTTGGTATTTAGAGCCTAGGTTAGCTTACTGTAGACTGCCCTTTTAGGTTTAACCTGTGAGTTATGAGTTTGGTTATTTGTGTTTCAAAAAAAACTACTTTTATTTTGTTTTGGTTAAATATTTTCTGACTTTCTCGATGCAGAAATATTTTTGGTATCATTAAATGTTTTTGGTATGTTTAAATTTGGGGACCTAATTTTTTTAAGGAGGGTAGAATGTAATAACCATGATTTTTGTAATTATATATATATACATTTTTCGCATTTTTAATTATTTGGTTATATAAGAAAAATAATATTTTATTATATAGATTTGTTATTAAATCTAAAGACGCGTATTTTTATATTAAAAATAAATATTTCTAGTTATATAAAATATTTAAGTAAGGTTAAAAAAATTGTTTTAATTTATATGTGCATAATTTTAATTTAATATATATTTATTTTACCACTAGAATTTAATAATAGGTGTAGTTATGTTGTGTATATTTATTAGTACGTGTTATGTGTATTTGAAAAACTCAGTCAAACACTAAATCTTAACAAATAGATAATGTTTGTTTAAATTTGTGATCACGTACCCACAAACGCATTGAATGGGAGTATTGGTTGAACCAACTTGTGTATAAATAGGCTATTAGCATATCATTTTGTCTCTATATAACATCTTCTCTTTTCAGGTACGTTCTATTTCCTATATTTTTACTTATGTATTTTACATGTTTATTGCATACTTCTATATATATATATAAAATTAAATTACATTTTTGTGAACTTATGTATGACTATTCTAATTCATTTGTTATTAGTTTATTTTATTATTTAGTTCCATGGTTATGTGTATAACACTATAGTTTACTTAATTTAATCATTTAGTTTGATGTTGATTATTAAATATTTTAGTTAATAATCACCATTTTTTTTGTAAATATTTAATGCATGAATTTATGTTTATAATTACGTGTTTTGTGCATGCATAATAATTCATATGTTATATGTTAAATATATGTTTGATTTAGATATGCATTTAGATTCCTGCACCAATTAAATACATGCTCATTTATTAAATTGATTATACTTATTTTGTATAATGATATTTTCACACGTAAGGTTATGAAAATTTATACAACAATATTTATATTTTGGCCACTTGTATAATCATAAGCATATGTTACCTATTTTATTTATCTTTGTTATTTTATTTTAAGGATTATAGAGATAGTAAATATTAAATGTACATCTATTTTATTCTTAATTTATATAGTTTACATATACTTGATTTATTATTATTATATATAATTTATTTAAGTGTTGAGTTTTTTTTATTTGTGGGTACACTATTTTGAACTATTATATGAGAATGGTCGTATTTATATGTCAATATGAATTTATTTTGTTACTTATACTGACATTTAATTGTTATTATCGGTTAAGCTTTATAAAGTTAAAGTGTGGTTAGCTTAGTGGCATGTACATGTTAACATCATGATTATTATATTAAGTGTATTTGTGTATGTCTAGGTTCATTTTGTCAACATAATTTGGGAGATATTGCTATTAAGGTAAGTTAACTCTTCACACTTTATTTATTTTAAAATCTTTTAAATATTTTTGCACTGCTTTTATTTTAAAATTTATGGATCAAGTACCCTGTTTTACAAATAAGAATTCCCAGTGAGTTCTGACTTATGAACCAGTTAGTAATTGCATATAGTTCCGGAACTAGCCTTTTATACCTTACTAGGCAGTGCTACTTATGATGCCTCTTTTGATACTGTGTCACAGGTATTTGTGGCGTTAGGCAGCTGTGGAATTTTATATCTTATGTCACATGTATTTTCGAAAATTATTTTTGTTTTATAAAATTATGATACTTGATCCACTAGTGTAGAACTGTTTTCTTGCTGGGCTCTTGCCTCATTACTCACAAATTTTCAGGTGCTTAGCTTTTACGACATCTTAAAGGTGGATGCTTTGGAACAATATTTTAGTGATTATATTTGTATTGGACCTGCGTCCCCAAGATTTGCTTTATTTTCGGCTTAGATGATTTTATTTCTGTGTGGGATTTTAGAAATTTATGAAAAACTAGAAACTTATTCTTATTATGGATTTAATTTGGAGTTTTAGCTGAATATTTAAGTATAACTATTTTCTGAAAAGTTGGGGTATTACAGTTGGTATTTAGAGCCTAGGTTAGCTTCCTGTAGACTGCCCTTTTAGGTTTAACCTGTGAGTTATGAGTTTGGTTATTTGTGTTTCAAAAAAAAACTACTTTTATTTTGTTTTGGTTAAATATTTTCTGACTTTCTCGATGCAGAAATATTTTTGGTATCATTAAATGTTTTTGGTATGTTTAAATTTGGGGACCTAATTTTTTTAAGGAGGGTAGAATGTAATAACCATGATTTTTGTAATTATATATATATACATTTTTCGCATTTTTAATTATTTGGTTATATAAGAAAAATAATATTTTATTATATAGATTTGTTATTAAATCTAAAGACGCGTATT
Source organism: Apium graveolens (assembly GCF_009905375.1). NCBI lineage: Eukaryota > Viridiplantae > Streptophyta > Magnoliopsida > Apiales > Apiaceae > Apium > Apium graveolens. Next base: position 13,908 of record NW_027421848.1, on the reverse strand, counting down.
TTTATATTAAAAATAAATATTTCTAGTTATCTAAAATATTAAGTAAGGTTAAAAAAATTGTTTTAATTTATATGTGCATAATTTTAATTTAATATATATTTATTTTACCACTAGAATTTAATAATAGGTGTAGTTATGTTGTGTATATTTATTAGTACGTGTTATGTGTATTTGAAAAACTCAGTCAAACACTAAATCTTAACAAATAGATAATGTTTGTTTAAATTTGTGATCACGTACCCACAAACCCATTGAATGGGAGTATTGGTTGAACCAACTTGTGTATAAATAGGCTATTAGCATATCATTTTGTCTCTATATAACATCTTCTCTTTTCAGGTACGTTCTATTTCCTATATTTTTACTTATGTATTTTACATGTTTATTGCATACTTCTATATATATATATAAATTAAATTACATTTTGTGAACTTATGTATGACTATTCTAATTCACTTGTATTAGTTTATTTTATTATTTAGTTCCATGGTTATGTGTATAACACTATAGTTTACTTAATTTAATCATTTAGTTTGATGTTGATTATTAAATATTTTAGTTAATAATCACCATTTTTTTTGTAAATATTTAATGCATGAATTTATGTTTATAATTACGTGTTTGTGCATGCATAATAATTCATATGTTATATGTTAAATATATGTTTGATTTAGATATGCATTTAGATTCCTGCACCAATTAAATACATGCTCATTTATTAAATTGATTATACTTATTTTGTATAATGATATTTTCACACGTAAGGTTATGAAAATTTATACAACAATATTTATATTTTGGCCACTTGTATAATCATAAGCATATGTTACCTATTTTATTTATCTTTGTTATTTTATTTTAAGGATTATATAGATAGTAAATATTAAATGTACATCTATTTTATTCTTAATTTATATAGTTTACATATACTTGATTTATTATTATTATATATAATTTATTTAAGTGTGAGTTTTTTTTTATTTGTGGGTACACTATTTTGAACTATTATATGAGAATGGTCGTATTTATATGTCAATATGAATTTATTTTGTTACTTATACTGACATTTAATTGTTATTATCGGTTAAGCCTTTATAAAGTTAAAGTGTGGTTAGCTTAGTGGCATGTACATGTTAACATCATGATTATTATATTAGTGTATTTGTGTATGTCTAGGTTCATTTTGTCAACATAATTTGGGAGATATTGCTATTAAGGTAAGTTAACTCTTCACACTTTATTTATTTTAAAATCTTTTAAATATTTTTGCACTGCTTTTATTTTAAAATTTATGGATCAAGTACCCTGTTTTACAAATAAGAATTCCCAGTGAGTTCTGACTTATGAACCAGTTAGTAATTGCATATAGTTCCGGAACTAGCCTTTTATACCTTACTAGCAGTGCTACTTATGATGCCTCTTTTGATACTGTGTCACAGGTATTTGTGGCGTTAGGCAGCTGTGGAATTTTATATCTTATGTCACATGTATTTTCGAAAATTATTTTTGTTTTATAAAATTATGATACTTGATCCACTAGTGTAGAACTGTTTTCTTGCTGGGCTCTTGCCTCATTACTCACAAATTTTCAGTTGCTTATCTTTTACGACATCTTAAAGGTGGATGCTTTGGAACAATATTTTAGTGATTATGTTTGTATTGGAGCTGCGTCCCCAAGATTTGCTTTATTTTCGGCTTAGATGATTTTATTTCTGTGTGGGATTTTAGAAATTTATGAAAAACTAGAAACTTATTCTTATTATGGATTTAATTTGGAGTTTTAGCTGAATATTTAAGTATAACTATTTTCTGAAAAGTTGGGCTATTACAGTTGGTATTTAGAGCCTAGGTTAGCTTCCTGTAGACTGCCCTTTTAGGTTTAACCTGTGAGTTATGAGTTTGGTTATTTGTGTTTCAAAAAAAACTACTTTTATTTGTTTTGGTTAAATATTTCTGACTTTCTCGATGCAGAAATATTTTGGTATCATTAATGTTTTGGTATGTTTAAATTTGGGGACCTAATTTTTTTAAGGAGGGTAGAATGTAATAACCATGATTTTTGTAATTTATATATATATACATTTTTCGCATTTTTAATTATTTGGTTATATAAGAAAAATAATATTTTATTATATAGATTTGTTATTAAATCTAAAGACGCGTATTTTATATTAAAAATAATATTTCTAGTTATCTAAAATATTTAAGTAAGGTTAAAAAAATTGTTTTAATTTATCTGTGCATAATTTTAATTTAATAAATATTTATTTTATCACTAGAATTTAATAATAGGTGTAGTTATGTTGTGTATATTTATTAGTACGTGTTATGTGTATTGAAAAACTCAGTCAACCAACTTGTGTATAAATAGGCTATTAGCATATCATTTTATGTTTGTATAACATCTTCTCTTTTCAGATATGTTGTATTTCCTATATTTTTATTTATGTATTTTACATGTTTATTGCATACTTCTATATATATATATATAATTAAATTACATTTTTGTGACTTATGTATCACTATTCTAATTCACTTGTTATTAGTTTTTTTATTATTTAGTCCATGGTTATGTGTATAACATTATAGTTTACTTAATTTAATCATTTACTTTGATGTTGATTATTAAATGTTTTAGTTAATAATAACCATTTTTTTGTAAATATTTAATGCATGAATTAGTTTATAATTATGTGTTTTATGCATGCATAATAATTCATATGTTATATGTTAAATATATGTTTGATTTAGATATGCATTTAAATTAGTGCACCAATTAAATATATGCTCATTTATTAAATTGATTATACTTATTTTGTATAATGATATTTTCAGAGGTAAGGTTATGAAAATTTTATACACCAATATTTATATTTTGTCCCACTTTCATATGTTACCTATTTTATTTATCTTTGTTACTTTATTTTAAGGATTATATAGATAGTAAATATTAAATGTACATCTATTTTATTCTGAATTTATATAGTTTACATATAATTGATTTATTATTATTATATATAATGTATTAAGTGTTGAGTTTTTTTTATTTGTCCGGTACACTATTTTGAACTATTATATGAGAATGGTCGTATTTATATGTCACTATGAATTTATTTTGTTACTTGTATGACATTTAATTGTTATTATGGGTTAAGCTTTATAAAGTTAAAGTGTGGTTAGCTTAGTCGGATGTACATGTTAACATTCTGATTATTATATTAAGTGTATGTGTGTATGTCTAGGTTCATTTTGGCAACATAATTTGGCAGATATTGTTATTAATGTAAGTTAACTCTTCACACTTTATTTAATTTAAAATTTTTTAAATATTTTTGCACTTCTTTTGTTTTAAATTTATGGATCAAGTACCCTGTTTTACAAATAAGAATTCGCAGTGAGCTCTAACTTATGAACCAGTTAGTAATTGCGTATAGTTCCAAAATAGCGTTTTTTGATACCTTACTAGGGAGTGCTACTTATGATGGCTTCCTGGAGAGCACAATCTCTTAATAGGGGCCCCTTATTCACAGAAATTATGAACTTTTGATAGTGTGTCACCAGGTATTTGTGGCTTAGCGAGGTGTGGAATTTATATCTTATGTCTATGGATTTTGGAAAATGATTTTTATTTTATAAACTTATCATACTTGATATGTAGAACTGTTTTCTTGCTCGGCGCTCATTACTCACAAATTTTCAGGTGCCTTAGCTTTTGCAACATCTTAAAGGTGGATGCTTTGGAACAATATTTTAGTGATTATGTTCGTCTCCAAGATTGCTTTATTTTCAGCTTAGATGATTTTATTTCTGTCTGCGATTTAGAAATTTATGACAAACTAGAAACTTATTCTTATTATGGATTTAATTTGGAGTTTTAGCTGAATATTTAAGTATAACTATTTTCTGAAAGGTTGGGTATTACAGTTGGTATTCAGAGCCTAGGTTAGCGTCTGTAGACTGCCCTTTTAGGCTTAACCAGTTTATGAGTTAGTTATTTATGTTTCCAAAAAAAACTACTTTTAATTTTTTTTGGTTAAATATTTTCTGACTTTCTCGATGCAGAAATATTTTTGGTATCAGTAAATGTTTTTGGTATGTTTAAATTTGGGGACCTAATTTTTTTAAGGAGGGTAGAATGTAATAACCATGATTTTGTAATTATATATATATACATTTTTGCATATTTAATTATTTGGTTATTAAGGAAAATAATATTTTATTATATAGATTTGTTATTAAATCTAAAGACGCGTATTTTATATTAAAAATAAAATTTCTAGTTATCTAAAATATTTAAGTAAGGTTAAAAAAATTGTTTTAATTTATATGTGCATAATTTTAATTTAATATATATTTATTTTATCACTAGAATTTAATAATAGGTGTAGTCTTGTAAGCATAGTTTGTACTCTTGTAATGTATCATCCCAATTGTTCTTCTGGTCAAAACTTGCTTTAATTTCTTCTTGCTGATCAAGGCTTGCTTCTTCTTAGCGTTTGGCTTTCTGAATGAGCAACAAAGTGTCTGACTTCATCACAATTATAGCACTTGATCTTTGACTTGTAATTTTCCCATACCTTGACTCCTTGCCATAATTCTTTCTTTAATTCCTCTTATCAAAATAAAGTTGGAGGAAGTAGAGCCTTTTTTTCAAAAACAATTTTTTTGAAGTCTATATAGCCCATATTTCTAAACTTTTTAAGTAAAAGAGCATCAATTTGTAGGATATCTTCATCATTACCATGATCAATTTTGTAATAACCATGATTTTTGTAATTTATATATATACATTTTTTGCATTTTTAATTATTTGGTTATATAAGGAAAATAATATTTATTATATAGATTTGTTATTAAATCTAAAGACGCGTATTTTATATTAAAAATAAACATTTCTAGTTATCTAAAATATTTAAGTAAGGTTAAAAAAATTGTTTTAATTTATATGTGCATAATTTTAATTTAATATATATTTACTTTATCACTAGAATTTAATAATAGGTGTAGTTATGTATTTGAAAAACTCAGTCAAACACTAAATCTCTGTGCTCATCTCTATTTTACATTTTTGGATATTGTGTGACTATATGTTCATATCACACGTTTGTTGTGGAGGCCTAGGGCTGAAAAACTGCAGTGAGAAAGATGAACAGTTTAGTCATATTAGTCATATTGTTACTGCGGGTACCTGCTTACATTTATAGTTGAGAAGTTATTAGAAGGGCATAGAATGATACAACTGGATCTTATGGCTTGGACTTAATAAAGTAGCATGAAAGGATTCAAGGATAGATCATGTGAGAAATCTAAATGAGGTATATTGTCATTTCTTATATTCAATGTTATAGATTTTGTTGCATCTACATATTGACCAGAGACAAGATTAATAGTAAAATATGTTAGTTCATCAATTCTCTTTGAGAAGCTTTAACAAAACTATGTCAAATTCATAATATGAGCCATAACCTTGTATCCTACTTCCTTTTGCTAAGACCACACAATCACTCATAAACTAGAGAAGTTATAAATATTTTCTCTCTATTTACCTCTTACTAACCGTTTCGAAAAACAATGAAATATTTATAAATATTCTACTATAAACTTAGGGGTGTTTTTTGTAGTTGCAAGTGATAGGTTGTCTTACTGGTATGGAGATGATTCTTAAGGATGTTGGTTACTTGGTACAACTTGGAAGTGGGGTTACTGCTCCTTCTGCATACTTGGAGAACAACATGGCAATGATTCCATCCTCTGAATTCCCCAATAGTGATGGCACCAACTATTATTTCTAAATCATTTTATGCTAAATACTATGTAAAAAACATGCTTCATCTACCGTGGTCTATAGTAGACTTACTATATCTTAAACACTGCTTCTTGCATTGATTTGCATCTTTTTTTGTTGACTTATTTTTATATAAATTTTATCAAATTTAAATGAGTATTTAAAGTGTTGTTAGGACTTGGTTTTAGTGGAACAAGTCTTGAATTTTGGTCTGAGTAATTCTATTGAAAATATATTGTTAGTTTCTTGATGGATTATCTAGGTTCAAGAATATAAATCCAATTAGAAGTTATTTTGCTTGTTTAAATAGTAATAATAACTCTTGACTTACAAAGTGAGAAATATTATAGGTTGTATTAGCAAACAAAATAAAATTTTGGTAGAATAGAAAGCCTATAAGCCACACTGGGAACATAATAATTATAATTTAATTGACTAATTTATTTCAACTAAAAAAGATAAATGTTCATTTCAACTTAAAAGACAAATATTTAATAATTTGAGTAAAGATATATTAAATAGTGTTAAGGGTGGCTTAATAAATTTACATATTTAGAATTTGGATCAAATCGATTTTTCTAAAAAACTAATGAATTTGGATTTTATACAAAATTTTGAGGCCCAAGAATGGCGCAAATTACAACCCATCCGAATTAGATATATGTAAAAAACTTAATTTTATTACTTTTCATTTCTTCGAAAAATAATGTACATTTGTTAAATTTTCTTTAAATATATTAAAGATGTGTAGAATTTTTTCCGATTTAGAATTTTATCCCAAAATATTTTAGTGTAAAAAATTGGATGAAAAATAAAACTATCAAAAAAATTATTTCGATATTAAGATAAAAAAACAATTTAAAATAAATTGGGCCCATTGAAACCCATGATATACAAAATATAAGATATTAAAAAGGTAGGTAAAACCCTAATATGAGCACAAGCCCGCCGCCTTACAAACAAAATGAATTCGTACATGGCTATGAAATTGTTTTGGAGTTATTTGTATTTTCTATGAAAGAATGTTTTGGTTCTCTAAAGTTAAACACATTTCCAAATGAATTGGTGGAGGACTAATCAAATGAATTGGTGGAGGACTAAGTGGATAAGGTTTACAGGTTATCATGAATTGATGTTGTTTAACAAAGTTAAGGTAATAATTTATATTTCCCTCATTCTTCATTTTCTTTTCATATGTGTTATTTGCACAAACTTTTGGTAGAAATCAAACACTAAAATAGTATCCCATTTTCCTTGTATATATGTATGTAGATTTACATGGAATGTCACTTGTATTTGTTTTTACATGACCTTTATGTCAAGAATTATCCTTTCAAGATTATATGTCAAGGTTAGAAAAAAAAACAATTACATTTGTAGTCATTTTTTTTTGTTCCTCATAATAATCAAATACATGATATATGAAAAAAATGAAAATTTATAAAAAGAAGCCCACACATTATTTTATTTTATGTTCATATTTGTTGAATTATACTATTAAATTTATTTTATGTTTATGTATAACCTTACTTTAGAGATATTTTCACAGGAATTATATTTTTCTTGCTACTTGCAACAAGTTCCAAAAACAATGAAGAAAATGCTCCAAGTGCCTTCCCTTTCTCTTCATCAATGTACGGTGTCAGGTTTCTTTATTATTCTTTAACTTTTACCATGCCAATATATATTATTAATATAAATATAGATAGTACAAGTGGATCTATGTGGGGTGTATTTTTTTTCTAATGTATATAAGACAAACAACTCTAAATTACTCTTTGTTGACCTAATTAAACACGAAGTTTACTTATATTAGGAGTTTCCCATCTCACGAAGCCCCATCACTTTTTAACTTCATTTCACAACACACATGGTTGAAAATGAGATTTCTTACTTGATAGAGATGTAGCCTTTGTTTGGGAAATTTTTTAGTGTTGGAAGAACTTATATTTTCAATACATGAATTGGTAGGGTCACCATTTTCAGCCTCACTAGAACATGTTGCTTAGTAACTTCTATAGATCCGTAACTATTTGAAAAGTATAGAGTTGTGGTTTTTCTTGATTCCAGTAGTAATATTGTTGGCGGTGTCACTGGTGATGGTAATTTTACTAGTCCAGTTGGTGGCACTAGTAGTCGTAATCTTAGGAGTGGAATTGGTGGTGGGATTGTTGGTGGTGAAGTTCGTGTTAACTTAAGGAGTATCATTGGTGGTAATTTTAATAATGGCATAAGTGATAGTAGCATTGGTGGTATATTGGGTAGTTTTAATAGTGGGATTGGTGGCAGCATGACTAGCATCTTTAGTGGATACATTGGTGGTACCAGAAACGATAATATTAGTAGTGGATTTGCTGGCATTGATGGTGCCATTGGTCCTGGTGCTCTTATTAGTGCAATTGGTAGCATTGAAAGGGGTAATCTTTGCAGGAGAATTGGTAGTGGTATTATTGGTGTTGGTTTTGAACTTCGTGCTACCTTAAGCAGTTCCATTTATGGCCAGTTTAATTATGGTATTACAGGTGGTAGCATTGATGTTATATTGGTTAGTCTTAGTAGTGGCAATTTATGGTAGCATTTCTAGTAGCTTTAGGGGTAGCACTGGTTGTATATTAGGTAATATTATGAGTTGATTTAGCTTCAGAGATGGTGGTTGTGACGTCCTCCAAACCCAGGTAAGAAGTTTGGGGTTCACAACACATATATTATATAAACCTGTATATGAAATATTATATGCAATTACCGTTATTTATGCAAGCACAGGCACAACAGGTTAAAGTATGAAAACCAGCCACAACCTTGACTTTTATTACGTCATACCAAATCCGAACTAGTTTAACTTACAACTGAAAATGAAATCATTCTTAGAAACTTGCATAACTCAAACTAGCTCGATCCAACTCAACCTGGAATCTTAGATCGTATACTGGACTGGGGGGTCCTCATTACCAATAATTTCCATTTTAACTATAGAATAACGTAAATAGATTCACAAGGGTGAGCTAACTAGCTCAGCAAGTTATAATATATAACAATAACTGAGTGTAAACAATGATCAATTGAAATGATTCATAGGAATCAAGTTCCTTGTTAAGCAATTATTAGAATTGGATATTCATTTTTAAGTTTAAAACCAAGGTTAGGCTGCTGATCAGTGACACACTAACCCGATTAAGGCACACAACTCTATTCTCTATACTGGATCCAAGGCACACATTGGCCTAATATGACCACCAATCTGGTCTGACCACGAATATGTTCCATATTTAGAACGCTATCTAATTCTATAACAATTCAACATGATAAATATTGTAATTCAATAAAACAGAATCATAATTAACGTTGATAAAACATTTATTTCAGAGCATAAAGCAATTCATAAATATCACCAGAGTATATCAGGGTATGTATGAGGAATAGCTTCCAGCCTGTAGGAGAATCAGGTATTAAAGAATAATGGTTATACAAGGTTTAGTTCACTATACCATAGAATTACTTTCGCAACCAGATTTCTAAAAACTATCTAAAAAATGTTGTGGTTGAAAGGTGATTTCATGTCTATTGCAAGGGATTTTAAAAACATTGCAACTGAATCAGCAAAATTTCGAGGTAGTTACAAATATATGTTATTGCAATACTATAATCGTTACAGTAGATCAGAGATTTGGGCCCAAAAGTTAGGCGGTCTTGTTCAAAACTTGTGAGCGGGCTTGCTGAAATTGTATTCCCGGCTGTCAATTAAATAATATAAAAAAACACGGACTGTCAAACAATCTTCACTGCGGAAAAAGATTAAATCTTTGCTGAAATATTTCTCTCAAACACTGAATATTAAATCTTTGTAAAGACTAAAGCTCCAAGAAGATTAAATCTCGGAAAAGATTAAACCTTGAACGGAATGTATTTTTTCCCCAAATCATCTTTCCTAAAGTTCTTTCAATTCACTAAATTTAATTTAGTAGAAGATTAAGTTTGGTCGATTATTGTTAATTATTGTTTAATTTACCTCCTTGCTTTTCTCTTTCTATGTTATTTTGTGTTTGAGATCTTTATTAAATCATGTTTATGTGTCAATCGTGTCTTATTATCAGTTCTGAGTTGTATTGGGAATTGTTTGGAATGACAGTGGTATGAAATTTTAAGGTATCACTTGTGGTTGTAATAGTAGAATTTGTATTTTGGACTTTTTGTTTACTCGGTCTTCTGATAGTTTGTTAATCTTTATAGAATGAAGTACTACAAAGAAGAAATTCAATACTTTCAGATGTTTTATTATATATTGAATCGTTAATAAAAAACTTGTGTCCAATCGCCTAGGTCATATAAAGGTGTTTGTATAATTGTTTATTAAGAATCAATTAAGCAAGTGTTATTATAATTATTCTATCTTATAATTTTTTTTACTCGTTTCATTTTAGAAAAAGATAAAAGAAAATTGTGAGAAGATGACCCGAGCTACGGGAAGTGAGAACAAATGTCTTGAAAGAAGAGATACCACAAGTGTCGATAACAACAATAGTTCAAGGACGGAGAGGCGATATGTTATTAATACAAATAACGAAGAAAAAAACATCTATAGTATTGGTGGAGGACATTGATCTACAACTATGACCTTGCTACCTACTACAGGGAAATGTATCAAGTTAGCAAAAGTGGAAAGGTTGCCATCTTTTATAACATGGATTCCCTTGGATAGGTAAAACATTTTGTGCTTTTTTTTACAACTCCTTATCATTTGGTGATAAGGAATTAAATTAAATTACAATCTGAGATTCTCAGATTGTTATTTACAAAACCCGGTACTGACTTTCTCTTTGTAGGGTGGTTTCTTCACAAACTTGGATCAAATCGACTCATAAAAAAACATCTTCTCCTCAAGGTAAAACATCAGAGTCTTGGAGGAACATTGATTTGGTCGCTTTTGCTTTTTCTCATAGTTATAAACAAAAATACCGAAACCACGACAAGACAAACATGTATATTGTAATTATGGGATATGCATATATGACATTCCTTGTTATGGACTCCACATCTATATGTCTTCCACTATGATTTAGTTGGATAGTACACACACATATGTTTTTCCCTATGGCTTTACATTGTTTTGTTTTTGCTCAGGTAAGTTGTTTAAATTTATGTTAAATTTTACCGTTTTGTTTGATATATGGTTATTAGATTAAGGTCGTGTCAAATTTTACCCTTTTTGTAAACTTTTTTTAATTATTATTTCACAATCACTAGGTCATGTTACCTATTAGGGAGGAGGAAGTTAAGAATGTAGTCTTTTTCATGCATCAATATAAGTCACTAGATCCACATAGGTCGAACCCAGCATTTTTCAAACGTATTGAAATATTTTTAAAAGGTATGTTGTTCTATTTTGTCAGATTTTCTTTGATACACCACATGGGCCAAGGGAACTAAATCGTAGGCTTGTATGTCTTATTCCTAAGGTTAAACAACTGAAACATATGGAAGATCTTCGACCTATCTATCTTTATAATGTTCTGATGCGCATACTGTCGAAGGTGGTGGTGAATAAGTTCAAACTATGTTTAATCTAGACAGTGCCTAACAAACAGAGTGCTTTTAATGAAGGGAGGCTATTAGTTCATAATACAGTGATTGCATTTGAAGTCACAAGGGAAAAAAGGGCGTGGCTGGGTTAAGAATTGATATTTTATGGCATTAGATAGGTTGGAATGGAGATTTATTGATACAACGATTAAAGTTCTCTTTTACAACTTAAACCACTTTGGTACACTTTATTTTCTCCTTTTCACCATGTTCCAGATTCAAGTATCCGCCAGTAGCACTTAATTTGTTAATTATATGGATAAAAAGGATTTTAACATAGAATTGATTTGTTGAAAAATATGTGTAAGTAAAACAAAATTGAACACAATGTGTCTCTCTAATTAATAACCACTCTTAATTTTGATCAAATTTCTGCATTGCAAAGTAATACATTATAAAAAATTAGAGCCTCCATGTATTCAGAAATACATGTATACAACTCTATAATCCACCAGCATACCAGGAAAATTATAATGTTTCTATCATCTCTACTATTTCTTATTTATTTTAAATTTAGATTAATTTTAATTTCCATATTGTTAACCATGTTTATTAGATTTAAGGTTTAAGAAATCAAATACCATTACTCAGCTATCATATCACACATTACCATTCTCTTATAGAGGAACTTAAATAAATTGGGGATATATTGATAAAGTTTTTGGAGAAAACCTTACCATTTAGCGATATAATTATATATCATTAAGGTGAAGGTCTGCTCAAAGAATGATGATCCATTGGTACATCAAGCATTTTCTTGGTGTTGGTGATATTGATGACAAAGTTGTTCTCAAAGAACGGAAAGTTATTAATTTTTGATTATCTTGGAAAGTGTTTTTATATATTTTTAAGATTTAACATAACGTTATTATATAATTTTATGTGCAAAAATTCATAAGCCACAATATCTGATAGTGGCTATAATACATAAGTTGTATTACAGAAAATGTGATCATATATTCTTGATTCCAGCAAACTACAATAATTGTTGAATTCACTTTATATGTTGAAATATATCTGACCCTCCTAACCCTTCTAACATAGAGTCTTATATATTATTTTTATATATAAAGAATAAGTCATGAGTTGCTTATGTAATGAGAGCCAAAAAGGTGAAACAAATTGAACATGAGATTTTGTACTCGTTCCATTAAACTTTTATGTGGTCTCAGGCATCACTTGATCAAATATTCGAGGAAAGACTTGAGAACATAATAGCAAGGCACACTCCCCTTGCAACAACAACAAGTTAAATGCTTTATTTTTTATGCAGCTTAAGCAAAACACTGAAAATATTTTTTGTTTCATTATGTATTCTTTGTGAGATGCATAGAAAGTAGAAACATGTTGAAACCATTATTTGTAGATACAATGCAAATATTACAAACCAAGTCATTTTATAGATATTTAAGAATTACAAGTGCAATGATTTTAATTTTAGTCAATTTTTATTTCATCATCTAATTGCTGACATAATTTTAAGAATCGGATTATTCTGTGCTCATCTTTGTTTTACATTTTTGGATATTGTGTGACTATATGTTCATATCACAGGTTTGTTGTGGAGGCCTGGGGGCTGAAAAATTGCACTGAGAAAGATGAACGGTTTAGTCATATTAGTCATATTGTTAGTGCGGTTATGGTACCTGCGTACATTGATAGTTGAGAAGTTATTAGAAGGGCATAGAATGATACAACTGGATCTTATGGCTTGGACTTAATAAAGTAGCAAGAATGGATTCGAGGATAGATCATGTGAGAAATCTAAATGAGGTATATTATCATTTCTTATATTTAATGTTATAGATTTTGTTGCATCTACATATTGACCAGAGACAAGACTAATAGTAAAATATGGTAGTTCCTCAATTCTCTTTGAGAAACTTTAACAAAACTTTGTCAAATTCATAATATGAGCCATAACCTTGTATCCTACTTCCTTTTGCTAAGACCACACAATCATTCATAAACGAGACAAGTTATAAATATTTTCTCTCTATTTACCTCTTACTAACCATTTCTAAAAACAATGAAATATTTATAAATATTCTACTATAAACATACGGGTGTTTTTTGTAGTTGCAAGTGATAGGGTGTCTTACTGGTATGGAGAACAACATGCCAATAATTCCATCCTCTAGATACCCCATTAGTGATTGCAGCAACTATTACTATTTCTAAATCATTTTATGCTAAATAATATATAAAAAACATGCTTCAGTGGTCTACAGTAGACTTACTATATCTTAAACACTGCTTCTTGGATTGATTTGCATGTTTCTTTGTTGACTTATTTTTATGTAAATTTTATTAAATTTAAATGAGTATTTAAAGTGTTGTTAGGACTTGGTTTTAGTGGAACAAGTCTTGAATTTTGGTCTGACTAATTCTATTAAAAACATGAATTGTAAGTTTCTTTATGGATTATTTAGGTACAAGAAGAACCAACTAAATTTCAACACTTGTACAGTCACGTCATTTTATAACTATTTTGGTACAGATTTTGGATTAAGTAGCATTATTAAAAAACTCATTACAAGATATTT
>NW_027421847.1:0-16623 GCF_009905375.1 Apium graveolens | reverse complement strand
GTTCCAAATTTTTGGTTCTAATTAATCATGTAGTCACTTTTCACCATATTAGAGTCCTTTTGCACCCTATAAGTCACTTTCCACCATATATTTGTACAATTACATGTTAACCCATCATATCCATTCAATTTGACATCGTTTATCACCTCTTAGTTCCACTTCATACAAGTCAATTTTTCACATTTTGGCTCTAATCAACCATTAATTTCCTTTCACCATATTATAGTCACTTTGCACCCCAAAGAGTCGTTTTCCACTATATATTGTACAATTAATGTGTTTAACATCATATACATCCAATTTGATATCCTTTCCAACCCCTCTTAGTTCCACTTTCACACAATCCAATTTTGAAACATTTTGGTTCTAATTAATCATTAAGTCACTTTTCACCATATTAGAGTCACTTTGCACCCTAAAAGATCACTTTCCACCAATAAATTTGTACAATTAACATGTTAACAATCATATCCATCCCTTCAATTTGACATCGTTTATCACCTCTTAGTTCCACTTTCATACAAGTCAATTTTGTTCATTTTGGCTCTAATCAAACATGTAATTCACTTTTCACCATATTATAGTCACTTTGCACCCCAAAAGAGTCGTTTTCCACTATATTTGTACAATTAACGTGTTAACATCATCTACATCCAATTTGATATCCTTTTACCACCTCTTAGTTCCACTTTCACACAAGTCAATTTTGTTCCAAATTTTGGTTCTAATTAATCATGTAAGTCACTTTTCAACATATTAGAGTCACTTTGCCACCTATAAGAGTCACTTCCACCATATATTTGTACATTAACATGGTTAACATCATATCCAGTCAATTTGACATCGTTTTATCACCTCTTAGTTCCACTTTCATACAAGTCAATTTTGTTTCACATTTTGGCTCAAATCAACCATGTAATTCACTTTTCACCATATTAGAGTTACTTTGCACCCTAAAAGATCACTTTCCACTATATATTTGTACAATTAACATGTTAACATCATATACATCCAATTTGACATCCTTTTACCACCTTTTAGTTCCACTTTCACACAAGTCAATTTGTTCCAAATTTTGGTTCTAATTAACCATGTAAGTCACTTTTCACCATATTAGAGTGACTTTGCACCCTAAAAGAGTCACTTTCCACCATAATTTGTACAATTAACATGTTAACATCATATCCATTCAATTTGACATCGTTTTATCACCTCTTAGTTCCACTTTTATACAAGTCAATTTTGTTTCACATTTTGGCTCAAATCAACCAGGTAATTCACATTTTCACCATATTATAGTCACTTTGCACCCCAAAAGGGTCGTTTTCCACTATATATTTGTACAATTAACGTGTTAACATCATATACATCCAAGTTGACATCCTTTTACCACCTCTTATTTCCACTTTCACACAAGTCATTTTGTTCCAAATTTGGTTCTAATTAACCATGTAAGTCACTTTTCACCATATTAGAGTCACTTTGCACCCTATAAGAGTCACTTTCCACCATATATTTGTACAATGAACATGTTAACATAAGATACATCCATTTGACATCCTTTTACCACCTCTTAGTTTCCACGTTGACACAAGTCAATTTTGTTCTATAGTTTGGATCTAATTAACCATGTAAGTCACTTTTCACCAGATTAGAGTCACTTTGCACCCTAAAAGAGTCACTTTGCACTATATATGTGTACAATTAACATGTTAACATCATTTACATTTAATTTGACATCCTTTACCACCTCTTAGTTCCACTTTCACACAGCCAATTTGTGTGTCCACATTTTGGTTCGTAATTAACCATGTAAGTCACTTTTCACCATATTAGAGTCACTTTGCACCCTACAAGAGAGTCACTTTGCCTATATATGTGTACAATTAACATGTTACATCATTTACATTTAATTTGACATCCTTTTACCCACCTCTTAGTTCCACTTTCACACAAGTCAATTTTGTTCCACATTTTGGTTCTAATTATCATGTAGTAAGTCACTTTTCACCATATTAGAGTCACTTTGCAACCCTAAAGAGTCACTCCCACTATATATTTGTACAAGTTAACATGTTAACATCATATCCATTCAATTTGACATCGTTTTATCACCTCTTAGTTTCCACTTTAATAGAGTCAATTGTGTTTCACATTTTGGCTCTAATCAACTCATGTAATTCACTTTTCACCATATTAAAGAAACTTTGCAGCCTAAAAGAGTCACTTTCCACTATATATTTGTACAATTAACATGTCTCTTAGTTCCACTTTAGCACAAGTCAAGTTTGTTCTATATTTTGGTTCTAATTAACCATGTAAGTCACTTTTCACCATATTAGAGTCACTTTGTACCCTAAAAGAGTCACTTTGCACTATATATGTGTACAATTAACATGTTAACATCATATACATTTAATTTCACAACAGCCTTTTACCACGTTTTAGTTCCACTTTCACACAAGTCATTTTGTTCCAAGATTTTGGTTCGAATTAACCATGTAGTCACTTTCACCGATAGTAGAGTCAATTTGCAACCCTATAAGAGTCACTTTCCCACCATAAAGTTGTACATTAACATGTTACATCATATCCATTCATTTGACAACGTTTATATCACCTCTTAGTTCCACTTTCATACAAGTCAATTTGTATTCACATTTTGGCTCTAATCAACCATTTAAGTCACTTTTCACCATATTAGAGTCACTTTGCACCCTAAAAGAGTCACTTTCCACTATATATTTGTACAATTAACATGTTAACATCATATACATCCAATTTGACATCCTTTTACCACCTCTTAGGTCCACTTTCACACAAGTCAATTTGTTCCACATTTGGTTCTAATTAACCATGTAAGTCACTTTTCACCATATTAGAGTCACTTTGCAACCCTATAAGAGTCACTTTCCACCATATATTGTACAATTAACATGTTAACATCATATCCATTCAATTTGACATCGTTTATCACCTCTTAGTTCCACGTTTACTACAAGTCAATTGTTTTCACATTTTGGCTCTAATCAACGATGTAATTCACTTTTCACCATATTAGAGTCACTTTGCACCCTAAAAGAGTCACTTTCCACTATATATTTGTACAATTAACATGTTAACATCATATACATTCAATTTGACATCCTTTTACCACCTCTTAGTTCCACTTTCACACAAGTCAATTTTGTTCCACATTTTGGTTCTAATTAACCATGTAAGTCACTTTTCACCATATTAGAGTCACTTTGCACCCTATAAAGAGTCACTTTCCACCATATATTTGTACAATTAACATGTTAACATCATATACATTCCAATTTGACATCCTTTTACCACCTCTTAGTTCCACTTTAACACAAGTCAATTTTGTTCTATATTTTGGTTCTAATTAACCATGTAAGTCACTTTTCACCATATTAGAGTCACTTTGCACCCTAAAAGAGTCACTTTGCACTATATATGTGTACAATTAACATGTTAACATCATATACATTTAATTTGACATCCTTTTACCACCTTTTAGTTCCACTTTCACACAAGTCAATTTTGTTCCACATTTTGGTTCTAATTAACCATGTAAGTCACTTTTCACCATATTAGAGTCACTTTGCACCCTATAAGAGTCACTTTCCACCATATATTTGTACAATTAACATGTTAACATCATATCCATTCAATTTGACATCGTTTTATCACCTTTTAGTTCCACTTTCATACAAGTCAATTTTGTTTCACATTTTGGCTCTAATCAACCATGTAATTCACTTTTCACCATATTATAGTCACTTTGCACCCCAAAAGAGTCGTTTTCCACTATATATTTGTACAATTAACGTGTTAACATCATATACATCCAATTTGATATCCTTTTACCACCTCTTAGTTCCACTTCACACAAGTCAATTTTGTTCCACATTTTGGTTCTAATTAATCATGTAAGTCACTTTTCACCATATTAGAGTCACTTTGCACCCTATAAGAGTCACTTTCCACCATATATTTGTACAATTAACATGTTAACATCATATCCATTCAATTTGACATCGTTTTAATCACCTCTTAGTTCCACTTTCATACAAGTCAATTTTGTTTTCACATTTTGGCTCTAATCAACCATGTAATTCACTTTTCACCATATTATAGTCACTTTGCACCCCAAAAGAGTCGTTTTCCCACTATATATTTGTACAATTAACGTGTTAACATCATATACATCCAATTTGAATATCCTTTTACCACCTCTTAGTTCCACTTTCACACAAGTCAATTTTGTTCCACATTTTGGTTCTAATTAATCATGTAAGTCACTTTTCACCATATTAGAGTCACTTTGCACCCTAAAGAGTCACTTTCCACCATAAATTTGTACAATTAACATGTTAACATCATATCCATTCAATTTGACATCGTTTTATCACCTCTTAGTTCCACTTTCATACAAGTCAATTTTGTTTCACATTTTGGCTCCAATCAACCATGTAATTCACTTTTCACCATATTATAGTCACTTTGCACCCCAAAAGAGTCGTTTTCCACTATATATTTGTACAATTAACGTGTTAACATCATATACATCCAATTTGATATCCTTTTACCACCTCTTAGTTCCACTTTCACACAAGTCAATTTTGTTCCAAATTTTGGTTCTAATTAATCATGTAAGTCACTTTTCACCATATTAGAGTCACTTTGCACCCTATAAGAGTCACTTTCCACCATATATTTGTACAATTAACATGTTAACATCATATCCATTCAATTTGACATCGTTTTATCACCTCTTAGTTCCACTTTCATACAAGTCAATTTTGTTTCACATTTTGGCTCTAATCAACCATGTAATTCACTTTTCACCATATTATAGTCACTTTGCACCCCAAAAGAGTCGTTTTCCACTATATATTTGTACAATTAACGTGTTAACATCATATACATCCAATTTGATATCCTTTTACCACCTCTTAGTTCCACTTTCACACAAGTCAATTTTGTTCCACATTTTGGTTCTAATTAATCATGTAAGTCACTTTTCACCATATTAGAGTCACTTTGCACCCTAAAAGAGTCACTTTCCACCATAAATTTGTACAATTAACATGTTAACATCATATCCATTCAATTTGACATCGTTTTATCACCTCTTAGTTCCACTTTCATACAAGTCAATTTTGTTTCACATTTTGGCTCTAATCAACCATGTAATTCACTTTTCACCATATTATAGTCACTTTGCACCCCAAAAGAGTCGTTTTCCACTATATATTTGTACAATTAACGTGTTAACATCATATACATCCAATTTGATATCCTTTTACCACCTCTTAGTTCCACTTTCACACAAGTCAATTTTGTTCCAAATTTTGGTTCTAATTAATCATGTAAGTCACTTTTCACCATATTAGAGTCACTTTGCACCCTATAAGAGTCACTTTCCACCATATATTTGTACAATTAACATGTTAACATCATATCCATTCAATTTGACATCGTTTTATCACCTCTTAGTTCCACTTTCATACAAGTCAATTTTGTTTCACATTTTGGCTCAAATCAACCATGTAATTCACTTTTCACCATATTAGAGTTCACTTTGCACCCTAAAAGAGTCACTTTCCACTATATATTTGTACAATTAACATGTTAACATCATATACATCCAATTTGACATCCTTTTACCACCTCTTAGTTCCACTTTCACACAAGTCAATTTTGTTCCAAATTTTGGTTCTAATTAACCATGTAAGTCACTTTTCACCATATTAGAGTCACTTTGCACCCTAAAAGAGTCACTTTCCACCATAAATTTGTACAATTAACATGTTAACATCATATCCATTCAATTTGACATCGTTTTATCACCTCTTAGTTCCACTTTCATACAAGTCAATTTTGTTTCACATTTTGGCTCTAATCAACCATGTAATTCACTTTTCACCATATTAGAGTCACTTTGCACCCCAAAAGAGTCACGTTTTCCACTATATATTTGTACAATTAACATGTTAACATCATATACATCCAATTTGACATCCTTTTACCACCTCTTAGTTCCACTTTCACACAAGTCAATTTTGTTCCACATTTTGGTTCTAATTAACCATGTAAGTCACTTTTCACCATATTAGAGTCACTTTGCACCCTAAAAGAGTCACTTTCCACCATATATTTGTACAATTAACATGTTAACATCATATCCATTCAATTTGACATCGTTTTATCACCTCTTAGTTCCACTTTCATACAAGTCAATTTTGTTTCACATTTTGGCTCTAATCAACCATGTAATTCACTTTTCACCATATTAGAGTCACTTTGCACCCTAAAAGAGTCACTTTGCACTATATATGTGTACAATTAACATGTTAACATCATATACATTTAATTTGACATCCTTTTACCACCTCTTAGTTCCACTTTCACACAAGTCAATTTTGTTCCACATTTTGGTTCTAATTAACCATGTAAGTCACTTTTCACCATATTAGAGTCACTTTGCACACTATAAGAGTCACTTTCCGCCATATATTTGTACAATTAACATGTTAACATCATATCCATTCAATTTGACATCGTTTTATCACCTCTTAGTTGCACTTTCATACAAGTCAATTTTGTTTCACATTTTGGCTCTAATCAACCATGTAATTCACTTTTCACCATATTAGAGTCACTTTGCACCCCAAAAGAGTCACTTTCCACTATATATTTGTACAATTAACATGTTAACATCATATACATCCAATTTGATATCCTTTTACCACCTCTTAGTTCCACTTTCACACAAGTCAATTTTGTTCCACATTTTGGTTCTAATTAACCATGTAAGTCACTTTTCACCATATTAGAGTCACTTTGCACCCTAAAAGAGTCACTTTCCACTATATATTTGTACAATTAACATGTTAACATCATATACATTTAATTTGACATCCTTTTACCACCTCTTAGTTCCACTTTCACACAAGTCAATTTTGTTCCACATTTGGTTCTAATTAACCATGTAAGTCACTTTTCACCATATTAGAGTCACTTTGCACCCTATAAGAGTCACTTTCCACCATATATTTGTACAATTAACATGTTAACATCATATCCATCAATTTGACATCGTTTTATCACCTCTTAGTTCCACTTTCATACAAGTCAATTTTGTTTCACATTTTGGCTCTAATCAACCATGTAAGTCACTTTTCACCATATTAGAGTCACTTTGCACCCTAAAAGAGTCACTTTCCACTATATATTTGTACAATTAACATGTTAACATCATATACATTCAATTTGACATCCTTTTACCACCTCTTAGTTCCACTTTCACACAAGTCAATTTTGTTCCACATTTTGGTTCTAATTAACCATGTAAGTCACTTTTCACCATATTAGAGTCACTTTGCACCCTATAAGAGTCACTTTCCACCATATATTTGTACAATTAACATGTTAACATCATATACATCCAATTTGACATCGTTTTATCACCTCTTAGTTCCACTTTCATACAAGTCAATTTTGTTTCACATTTTGGCTCTAATCAACCATGTAAGTCACTTTTCACCATATTAGAGTCACTTTGCACCCTAAAAGAGTCACTTTCCACTATATATTTGTACAATTAACATGTTAACATCATATACATTCCAATTTGACATCCTTTTACCACCTCTTAGTTCCACTTTCACACAAGTCAATTTTGTTCCACATTTTGGTTCTAATTAACCATGTAAGTCACTTTTCACCATATTAGAGTCACTTTGCACCCTATAAGAGTCACTTTCCACCATATATTTGTACAATTAACATGTTAACATCATATCCATTCAATTTGACATCGTTTTATCACCTCTTAGTTCCACTTTCATACAAGTCAATTTTGTTTCACATTTTGGCTCTAATCAACCATGTAATTCACTTTTCACCATATTAGAGTCACTTTGCACCCTAAAAGAGTCACTTTCCACTATATATTTGTACAATTAACATGTTAACATCATATACATCCAATTTGACTTCCTTTTACCACCTCTTAGTTCCACTTTCACACAAGTCAATTTTGTTCCACATTTTGGTTCTAATTAACCATGTAAGTCACTTTTCACCATATTAGAGTCACTTTGCACCCTAAAAGAGTCACTTTCCACTATATATTTGTACAATTAACATGTTAACATCATATACATCCAATTTGACATCCTTTTACCACCTCTTAGTTCCACTTTCACACAAGTCAATTTTGTTCCATATTTTGGTTCTAATTAACCATGTAAGTCACTTTTCACCATATTAGAGTCACTTTGCACCCTATAAGAGTCACTTTCCACCATATATTTGTACAATTAACATGTTAACATCATATCCATTCAATTTGACATCGTTTTATCACCTCTTAGTTCCACTTTCATACAAGTCAATTTTGTTTCACATTTTGGCTCTAATCAACCATGTAAGTCACTTTTCACCATATTAGAGTCACTTTGCACCCTAAAAGAGTCACTTTCCACTATATATTTGTACAATTAACATGTTAACATCATATACATCCAATTTGACATCCTTTTACCACCTCTTAGGTCCACTTTCACACAAGTCAATTTTGTTCCACAATTTGGTTCTAATTAACCATGTAAGTCACTTTTCACCATATTAGAGTCAATTTGCACCCTATAAGAGTCACTTTCCACCATATATTTGTACAATTAACATGTTAACATCATATCCATTCAATTTGACATCGTTTTATCACCTCTTAGTTCCAGTTTACTACAAGTCAATTGTCTTTCACATTTTGGCTCTAATCAACGATGTAATTCACTTTTCACCATATTAGAGTCACTTTGCACCCTAAAAGAGTCACTTTCCACTATATATTTGTACAATTAACATGTTAACATCATATACATTTAATTTGACATCCTTTTACCACCTCTTAGTTCCACTTTCACACAAGTCAATTTTGTTCCAAATTTTGGTTCTAATTAACCATGTAAGTCACTTTTCACCATATTAGAGTCACTTTGCACCCTATAAGAGTCACTTTCCACCATATATTTGTACAATTAACATGTTAACATAATATACATCCAATTTGACATCCTTTTACCACCTCTTAGTTCCACTTTGTCACAAGTCAATTTTGTTCTATATTTTGGATCCAATTAACCATGTAAGTCACTTTTCACCATATTAGAGTCACTTTGCACCCTATAAGAGTCACTTTCCACCATAAATTTGTACAATTAACATGTTAACATCATATCCATTCAATTTGACATCGTTTTATCACCTCTTAGTTCCACTTTCATACAAGTCAATTTTGTTTCACATTTTGGCTCTAATCAACCATGTAATTCACTTTTCACCATATTATAGTCACTTTGCACCCCAAAAGAGTCGTTTTCCACTATATATTTGTACAATTAACGTGTTAACATCATATACATCCAATTTGACTATCCTTTTACCACCTCTTAGTTCCACTTTCACACAAGTCAATTTTGTTCCACATTTTGGTTCTAATTAATCATGTAAGTCACTTTTCACCATATTAGAGTCACTTTGCACCCTATAAGAGTCACTTTCCACCATATATTTGTACAATTAACATGTTAACATCATATCCATTCAATTTGACATCGTTTTATCACCTCTTAGTTCCACTTTCATACAAGTCAATTTTGTTTCACATTTTGGCTCTAATCAACCATGTAATTCACTTTTCACCATATTATAGTCACTTTGCACCCCAAAAGAGTCGTTTCCACTATATATTTGTACAATTAACGTGTTAACATCATATACATCCAATTTGATATCCTTTTACCACCTCTTAGTTCCACTTTCACACAAGTCAATTTTGTTCCACATTTTGGTTCTAATTAATCATGTAAGTCACTTTTCACCATATTAGAGTCACTTTGCACCCTAAAAGAGTCACTTTCCACTATATATTTGTACAATTAACATGTTAACATCATATCCATTCAATTTGACATCGTTTTATCACCTCTTAGTTCCACTTTCATACAAGTCAATTTTGTTTCACATTTTGGCTCTAATCAACCATGTAATTCACTTTTCACCATATTATAGTCACTTTGCACCCCTAAAAGAGTCACTTTCCACTATATATTTGTACAATTAACTGTTAACATCATATACATCCAATTTGATATCCTTTTACCACCTCTTAGTTCCACTTTCACACAAGTCAATTTTGTTCCAAATTTTGGTTCTAATTAATCATGTAAGTCACTTTTCACCATATTAGAGTCACTTTGCACCCTATAAGAGTCACTTTCCACCATATATTTGTACAATTAACATGTTAACATCATATCCATTCAATTTGACATCGTTTTATCACCTCTTAGTTCCACTTTCATACAAGTCAATTTTGTTTCACATTTTGGCTCTAATCAACCATGTAATTCACTTTTCACCATATTATAGTCACTTTGCACCCCAAAAGAGTCGTTTTCCACTATATATTTGTACAATTAACGTGTTAACATCATATACATCCAATTTGATATCCTTTTACCACCTCTTAGTTCCACTTTCACACAAGTCAATTTTGTTCCACATTTTGGTTCTAATTAATCATGTAAGTCACTTTTCACCATATTAGAGTCACTTTGCACCCTAAAAGAGTCACTTTCCACCATAAATTTGTACAATTAACATGTTAACATCATATCCATTCAATTTGACATCGTTTTATCACCTCTTAGTTCCACTTTCATACAAGTCAATTTTGTTTCACATTTTGGCTCTAATCAACCATGTAATTCACTTTTCACCATATTATAGTCACTTTGCACCCCAAAAGAGTCGTTTTCCACTATATATTTGTACAATTAACGTGTTAACATCATATACATCCAATTTGATATCCTTTTACCACCTCTTAGTTCCACTTTCACACAAGTCAATTTTGTTCCAAATTTTGGTTCTAATTAATCATGTAAGTCACTTTTCACCATATTAGAGTCACTTTGCACCCTATAAGAGTCACTTTCCACCATATATTTGTACAATTAACATGTTAACATCATATCCATTCAATTTGACATCGTTTTATCACCTCTTAGTTCCACTTTCATACAAGTCAATTTTGTTTCACATTTTGGCTCAAATCAACCATGTAATTCACTTTTCACCATATTAGAGTTACTTTGCACCCTAAAAGAGTCACTTTCCACTATATATTTGTACAATTAACATGTTAACATCATATACATCCAATTTGACATCCTTTTACCACCTTTTAGTTCCACTTTCACACAAGTCAATTTTGTTCCAAATTTTGGTTCTAATTAACCATGTAAGTCACTTTTCACCATATTAGAGTGACTTTGCACCCTAAAAGAGTCACTTTCCACCATAAATTTGTACAATTAACATGTTAACATCATATCCATTCAATTTGACATCGTTTTATCACCTCTTAGTTCCACTTTTATACAAGTCAATTTTGTTTCACATTTTGGCTCAAATCAACCATGTAATTCACTTTTCACCATATTATAGTCACTTTGCACCCCAAAAGGGTCGTTTTCCACTATATATTTGTACAATTAACGTGTTAACATCATATACATCCAATTTGACATCCTTTTACCACCTCTTAGTTCCACTTTCACACAAGTCAATTTTGTTCCAAATTTTGGTTCTAATTAACCATGTAAGTCACTTTTCACCATATTAGAGTCACTTTGCACCCTATAAGAGTCACTTTCCACCATATATTTGTACAATTAACATGTTAACATAATATACATCCAATTTGACATCCTTTTACCACCTCTTAGTTCCACTTTGACACAAGTCAATTTTGTTCTATATTTTGGATCTAATTAACCATGTAAGTCACTTTTCACCATATTAGAGTCACTTTGCACCCTAAAAGAGTCACTTTGCACTATATATGTGTACAATTAACATGTTAACATCATTTACATTTAATTTGACATCCTTTTACCACCTCTTAGTTCCACTTTCACACAAGCCAATTTTGTTCCACATTTTGGTTCTAATTAACCATGTAAGTCACTTTTCACCATATTAGAGTCACTTTGCACCCTAAAAGAGTCACTTTCACTATATATTGTACAATTCATGTTAACATCATTACATTTAATTTGACATCCTTTTACCACCTCTTAGTTCCACTTTCACACAAGTCAATTTTGTTCCACATTTTGGTTCTAATTAATCATGTAAGTCACTTTTCACCATATTAGAGTCACTTTGCACCCTAAAAGAGTCACTCTCCACTATATATTTGTACAATTAACATGTTAACATCATATCCATTCAATTTGACATCGTTTTACCCTCTTAGTTCCACTTTAAAAGTCAATTGTTTCACATTTGGTCTAATCAACGTTAATTCACTTTTCACCATATTAAGAACTTTGCACCTAAAGAGTCACTTTCCACCTATATTTACAATTAACATGTCTCTTAGTTCCACTTTAGCACAAGTCAAGTTTGTTCTATATTTTGGTTCTAATTAACCATGTAAGTCACTTTTCACCATATTAGAGTCACTTTGTACCCTAAAAGAGTCACTTTGCACTATATATGTGTACAATTAACATGTTAACATCATATACATTTAATTTCACATCCTTTTACCACGTTTTAGTTCCACTTTCACACAAGTCAATTTTGTTCCATATTTTGGTTCTAATTAACCATGTAAGTCACTTTTCACCATATTAGAGTCAATTTGCACCCTATAAGAGTCACTTTCCACCATAAATTTGTACAATTAACATGTTAACATCATATCCATTCAATTTGACAAACGTTTTATCACCTCTTAGTTCCACTTTCATACAAGTCAATTTTGTTTCACATTTTGGCTCTAATCAACCATTTAAGTCACTTTTCACCATATTAGAGTCACTTTGCACCCTAAAAGAGTCACTTTCCACTATATATTTGTACAATTAACATGTTAACATCATATACATCCAATTTGACATCCTTTTACCACCTCTTAGGTCCACTTTCACACAAGTCAATTTTGTTCCACAATTTGGTTCTAATTAACCATGTAAGTCACTTTTCACCATATTAGAGTCACTTTGCACCCTATAAGAGTCACTTTCCACCATATATTTGTACAATTAAACATGTTAACATCATATCCATTCAATTTGACATCGTTTTATCACCTCTTAGTTCCACTTTATACAAGTCAATTGTTTTCACATTTTGGCTCTAATCAACGATGTAATTCACTTTTCACCATATTAGAGTCACTTTGCACCCTAAAAGAGTCACTTTCCACTATATATTTGTACAATTAACATGTTAACATCATATACATTTCAATTTGACATCCTTTTACCACCTCTTAGTTCCCACTTTCACACAAGTCAATTTTGTTCCACATTTTGGTTCTAATTAACCATGTAAGTCACTTTTCACCATATTAGAGTCACTTTGCACCCTATAAGAGTCACTTTCCACCATATATTTGTACAATTAACATGTTAACATCATATACATCCAATTTGACATCCTTTTATCCACCTCTTAGTTCCACTTTCATACAAGTCAATTTTGTTCTATATTTTGGCTCAATAACCATGTAAGTCACTTTTCACCATATTAGAGTCACTTTGCACCCTAAAAGAGTCCTTTGCACTATATATTGTACAATTAACATGTTAACATCATATCATTTAATTTGACATCCTTTTACCACCTTTAGTTTCCACTTTCACACAAGTCAATTTTTGTTCCACATTTTGTTCTAATTACCATGTAAGTCACTTTTCACCATATTAGAGTCACTTGCACCCTATAAGAGTCACTTTCCACCATATATTTGTACAATTAACATGTTAACATCATATCCATTCAATTTGACATCGTTTTATCACCTCTTAGTTCCACTTTCATACAAGTCAATTTTGTTTCACATTTTGGCTCTAATCAACCATGTAATTCACTTTTCACCATATTAGAGTCACTTTGCACCCCTAAAAGAGTCGTTTTCCACTATATATTTGTACAATTAACGTGTTAACATCATATACATCCAATTTGATATCCTTTTACCACCTCTTAGTTCCACTTTCACACAAGTCAATTTTGTTCCACATTTTGGTTCTAATAATCATGTAAGTCACTTTTCACCATATTAGAGTCACTTTGCACCCTATAAGAGTCACTTTCCACCATATATTTGTACAATTAACATGTTAACATCATATCCATTCAATTTGACATCGTTTTATCACCTCTTAGTTCCACTTTATACAAGTCAATTTGTTTCACATTTTGGCCTAATCAACCATGTAATTCACTTTTCACCATATTATAGTCACTTTGCACCCTAAAAGAGTCACGTTTCCACTATATATTTGTACAATTAACATGTTAACATCATATACATCCAATTTGATATCCTTTTACCACCTCTTAGTTCCACTTTCACACAAGTCAATTTTGTTCCACATTTTGGTTCTAATTAACATGTAAGTCACTTTTCACCATATTAGAGTCACTTTGCACCCTATAAAGAGTCACTTTCCACCATAATTTGTACAATTAACATGTTAACATCATATCCATTCAATTTGACATCGTTTTATCACCTCTTAGTTCCACTTTCATACAAGTCAATTTGTTTCACATTTTGGCTCTAATCAACCATGTAATTCACTTTTCACCATATTAGTCACTTTGCACCCTAAAAGAGTCACTTTCCACTATATATTTGTACAATTATGTTAACATCATATACATCCAATTTGACATCCTTTTACCACCTCTTAGTTCCACTTTCACACAAGTCAATTTTGTTCCACATTTTGGTTCTAATTAACCATGTAAGTCACTTTTCACCATATTAGAGTCACTTTGCACCCTATAAGAGTCACTTTCCACCATATATTTGTACAATTAACATGTTAATCATATCCATTCAATTTGACATCGTTTTATCACCTCTTAGTTCCACTTTCATACAAGTCAATTTTGTTTCACATTTTGGCTCTAATCAACCATGTAATTCACTTTTCACCATATTAGTCACTTTGCACCCTAAAAGTCACTTTTCGACTATATATTTGTACAATTAACGTGTTAACATCATATACATCCAATTTGACTCCTTTATCACCTCTTAGTTCCACTTCACACAAGTCAATTTTGTTTCCACATTTTGGTTCTAATTAATCCATGTAAGTCACTTTTCACCATATTCGAGTCACTTTGCACCCTATAAGAGTCACTTTTCCACCATATATTTGTACAATTACACATGTTAACCATTAATATACATTCCAATTTGACATCCGTTTTATCCACCTCTTCGTTTCCACTTTTCCACAAGTCAATTTTGTTCTACTATTTTGGTCATCCACCCAATTCAATCCATGTAAGTCCATTTTCACCATATTATAGTCACTTTGTGCTATCACTCACCCATAGAGTCACTTTGCACATATATATTTGTACAATTAACATGCTAACATTCAATTTACATTTTCCATTTGACTATCCTTTTACCACCTCTTAGTTCCACTTTTCACACGAATGTCAATTTTTCCACATTTGGTTCTAATTCATTCCATGTAAGTCACCTTTTCACCACGATTAGAGTCACTTTGCACCCTATAAGAGTCACTTTCCACCATATATTTGTACAATTAACATGTTAACATCATATCCATTCAATTTGACATCGTTTTATCACCTCTTAGTTCCACTTTATACAAGTCAATTTGTTTCACATTTTGGCTCTAATCAACCATGTAATTCACTTTTCACCATATTAGAGTCACTTTGCACCCTAAAAGTCACTTTCCACATATATTTGTACAATTGTTAACATCATATACATCCAATTTGACATCCTTTTACACCTCTTAGTTCCACTTTACACAAGTCAATTTTGTTCCATTTTGGTTCTAATTAACCATGTAAGTCACTTTTCACCATATTAGAGTCACTTTGCACCCTATAAGAGTCACTTTCCACCATATATTTGTACAATTAACATGTTAACATCATATACATCAATTTGACATCTTTTACACCTCTTAGTTCCACTTTACACAAGTCAATTTTGTTCACATTTTGGTCTAATCAACCATGTAAGTCACTTTTCACCATATTAGAGTCACTTTGCACCCTAAAGAGTCACTTTCCACTATATATTTGTACAATTAACATGTTAACATCATATACATAATTTGACATCCTTTTACCACCTCTTAGTTCCACTTTCACAAGTCAATTTTGTTCCATTTTGGTTCTAATTAACCATGTAAGTCACTTTTCACCATATTAGAGTCACTTTGCACCCTAAAGAGTCACTTTCCACCATATATTGTACAATTAACATGTTAACATCATATACATTAATTTGACATCCTTTTACCACCTCTTAGTTCCACTTTCACACAAGTCAATTTTGTTTCACATTTTGGTTCTAATTAACCATGTAAGTCACTTTTCACCATATTAGAGTCACTTTGCACCCTAAAAGAGTCACTTTCCACTATATTTGTACAATTAACATGTTAACATCATATCCTTCAATTTGACATCGTTTTATCACCTCTTAGTTCCACTTTCACAAAGTCAATTTTGTTCACA
>NW_027421846.1:0-36529 GCF_009905375.1 Apium graveolens | reverse complement strand
GCTAGTGACTTAAAGAAAGAACTAGAAAAGATCAAAACTGAAAATGATAAGCTAGTTCTCAATGTTGCTATAGAAGACCTTAAAACAAGAAATCAATATCTGGAACTTAGAGATAAGAAACATGTTGAGACTATAGAAGGAAAGGATGAGAAGATAAAGGAATTAGAAACTAAGCTTCAGGCTTATGCTAATTCTGCTAATCTTGCAAAGGAACTCATATCTAGTCAAGTTGTAAGTAGAAAACTTGGAATTGGACTAGATTATGATGAACTTAGGAAATCTAGTAAGAAACATGTGGTGGATAATGAACCTGTAATAAAAGTTGTTAATCCACTAGATACACCACATGTTCTGAAGAATGCTAAGAAACCTTTGTTCAAGAAGGCATATTCTGAACCTTTTGATAAGGAGAATTTGTTCATTCATCATGAGATGCTTGTTGAAGATCTTGAAAAGATAAAAGATAAAAATGCTAAGAAATCTGATAAACAAGCATCCCCTGAAAGTTAACAAACTACTGCAGGACTAGGTTTTAGTTTCACCACTAAATCTAGTAAGAATAGAAGTGGCAGAACAGGAAAGGATTGCCCTAGAAAGGTGTGTAATAACGGTGGATCCACTGGACACCTATCTCATGCATGTAAAAAGGTTAAATTGGACAAAGTAAAAAATGTTAATATGCATACCATGCCTAGTGTTCCTAAATCTTCCAAGTGTGATAAGCCTGCTTGCATGTCATGTGTTGTTTCATTCATGAAAACGTATCTTGATTACACACACTCACACAATGCATGCCATGATCATGATAATTATATGCATAAGAACAAGAGTAAGTCAAAGACTACAAGCCCTCCTAGTGCTAGGAAAGAGGCTACCTTCACTAAGACCAAAAGCAAAGCTAATTGTCCTTCCAAGGGTGTTAAGGACACAGTCAATGACAATGTAAAGCATGTTGAATCTGTCAAGAATGTTAAGAAATCTACTAGATATGCATATATTCTAAGTACCCTGGACCCAACGTGGTTGGGGTACCAAAGAAATCTTAATCCTTTGTATACAGGGCATAAAGAAGAAGAAGGTCATGTGGATTCTGGACAGTAGATGTTCGAGGCATATGATGGAGATAGAGCCCTGCTATCAAAGGTGGTTGAGAAACCTAGCCCAATGGTTACCTTTGGAGATGACAGCAAAGGTTATACAACGGGATATGGCTGTTTGGAAATTGGAAATGTCATCATAGAAGAAATCTCTCTGGTTGATGGTCTTATGCATAATCTTCTAAGCATAAGTCAATTCTGTGACAAAGGATGTGATGTTTTTCAAGAAGGAGAAGTGTTTGATCACTAATCAGAAGAATGAAAGGCTTGCTCTCAATGGAGTAAGAAAAGGTGATCTGTTTGTAGCTGACTGGAATTCTGCAGAAGATGGTCAAGTAATGTGCTTCTACAGTAAAGCATCTGCAAATGACAGCTGGTTATGGCATAAAAGCTCTCACCCTTGAACATCAACTCAAGGAACTTTTTTGTGAAAAGGGTTTAGTGAGAGGACTACCTTATCTAGAATACAGAAAATGATAAATGTGAGGCATGTCAGAAAGAGGAGTCAAAGATAACATCACATCAAAGTAAAGACATAACCTAGTGATGGTGGATGACTACTCTTAACAAAGTTGTTGTTCGTGCGTTCTCAAGACAAGACATCGCAGATGGTGATTGATCACATCAAAGAAGATCAAGCTGGAAGCAACTGTAAAAGAAATGATCCGGTGATCAGGTAATGGGACTGAATTTAAGAAGCAGTTCTGATTAATATCTGTATCATCAAGAATATTTTGAGACATATTCAACACTAAGAGCTCCGTGTCAAAATGGAGTGGTAAAAAGGAAGAACCAGAACTTGATGAAAGCTACAAAGGAAATATCAAGCTAATCAAGACTTTCTAAATACCAAAGGGCTGGAGCAGTCAAAACAGTTTGCAACACGTAAGATCAAGCCTTGATCTGGATGTATACATGAAGACCACTAATGAGTCAATGGCCAACAGAAGCAAACATTGGATAACCTCAAAGTGTTTGGAGAGAATGTTCTACAGTTAGGATATTTTCATTGGCTACTCAGTGGAGTCTACAACCTACAGGGCATTTGTGGTTTTTCAACAGAAGATGATTGACAGTCTAAGTGCACATTTCAACAACTCCATGCTCCAAGCTGTTAGAGGAGAAATTAATGGTATTGATGATTCATATCCAAGCAATGGAATGGCAGTGTATAACATAACTCATTATTTCAATGAAGCCAGTCAACAAGGGTAAGAATTTTCAGGAAATCCCAGCAACAGCTTAGGGGGAGCAAAAGAAGGATTAATTAGTTAGACACAACACCACATTGAAAATTCAGAGGACACAACAAAACATATCTGCTGAGATAAAGGGTTTGATGTCAAGTCTATTCCCAGAGTATAGTTCTTAAGTGATCCAGATGGTGGAGTAATGATTAGTAGGGCTACTGAGTGCGAATGATTATTTCTCTAGTTTTCTATTTGAAAAAGAAACTGAGAAAGTTATAGAAGCTCTGATAGATCCGGATTGATTGGGTGATTGCAAAGCAAGATGAACTCAATCAGTCAGCAAGCAGATTGAAGGGAAGCTGGTATCCAAACCAAATGATAACTTTGTAATTGGTACAAGGATAACCAGAAGTCAAACTGGATGACAATGGCATTGTTACGAGGGACAAGGCCAAATTAGATGCTAGATTATTATTAGGAAGCAGTATCTAACAGAAAGCACTAGTGATGAGACTTGAGGATATCACGACATATCAGGCACCTGATGCACATTACACTTAGAATTGGACTCTAGTAGATGTGTACAAGTGCACTCCTGGTTGGTGAGTCAAAAGAGGAAGTCAATGCACAACAGTTCATGGACTTTGCAGTTGCAAACCTATTGGACCACGTATATCTCTTCTTCACAAGCTCACTTCAGATTGGTATGAACTAGTATATTACTCAAGCAATCATCAAGGACATGGTATGTCACTCTAACTGAAGTTACAGTTTAATATGAACTAGTAGAGTCGTCATATTAATAACTCTCTTATCACTAGGCACAAACATAATGTTATATATGTGCTCTGATATAATGATAATTTTATATGTTGGTCTACTAACAAAACTTGTGCAAGATTATTTGTTAAGTAATTGCAGAGTAGGTATGGAGGAGCATGTTGGAAAGGTTACAATTCTTTTTGGAATGACTTCAAGCAGGCCATTAGAATCATTCTTTTAGGAGCTCAAGCATGCGAAAAGAACAATTCTCTTAGGAGCACAAGTAAACCGAAATAATGATGGCAATACAAGTAAGTTAAGGATCTTTTGAAGATGCAAAATTTGGAAGATTCTGAACATGCTAAGACTACTTACCAATATAAACCACTAAAGCTTGATCAGTACAACTCAGGTATAATGACAAGCTATAGAGGTACGACGAGCTCAGTTCTTTACTCAAATGCTAATAGACAACATGTATGTTCTCAAGATGCCAAAGTGCAAGGTTCCAAGTGGATCCTAGAGAAATCCAATCTTATAGCTATTAACAAGATTATTAGATATTTAAGGGACTATCGAACTCTTGGAGTAAAGTACCCTAAAAGATATTATGCTTAACATGTTTGGCTATATAGATACAGATTAGACAGGTTGTAAGAAAGACAGGAGAATCATCTCTGAGGCTGTCAACTTAAGTGACAGGAGAAGCATCTCGAGAAGCTGTCAACTTTATGGAAGAAGATTAATTTCTTGTTATGATAAGAAACAACTTTAAATCCAACAACTCTGTGGAAACCCTCTATGACAAGGCACCTTGACACCAGGTATCATTTTATTTTCGAGAGCATGTCTTTTAGTCAAAGAGTCACTTGCAGAAACATTTATTAAATCACTTGTTAAAGTTAATTTTCAAGACTGGTTTGTAAATGTGGGATATCATTCATTGCATATTAGTTGGAAATCCCATCTATAAGGAATTCTTAATATAAGTTCACAAGTATTAAATCTTCAATATTTAAAGGACTTGTGAATTTATCAGTAATCTAGTACCTCGTACTTAGTGCTACTATCTTGATTATCATGATTACAATATCATTTACATTTATGGTAGTTAAGTGTTATAGTATTAAGGTTGAATATTATTTTAATTGATTTAAATTATGATTGTAGACAATTCCATTCCATATTAGTCCCATAATTTGAACTGTATTAAAATAATATGTAGCATAGTTATATGTATCTTGTACGAATAATTGTGATACTTTTAGTATTAGTGATATTATTTAGAATTTTTGTTCTAAGTAATCAATGTTTATTTCTAAAATCACTGATATTGGAAGTTAAAGTATTTTCTAAGTCAGTGTATAAAACTCTCAATATTCTATATCTTAAAAAAGTATTCTAAATTACTAATCATCCAAAGAGTATTGCTATATATATAAGTCATATATCCTATTGGTGATTATACAATTATAATTATAAATATTTAAGTGCTAGCTATCTAACTCATATATATTTATATTTATTGGGTAGTTTGGATTATGGAAATTGAGAGCAATTTCAGTGATGTTATTTGCTCCATAATTCAAACTAACTTAAAATAAATAGGCACCATGATTGATTATAACTAAATCTGTCAACATTGATATCTAGTATATTGATTGTAACTTATGTGTAATAAGTTAATTATGAGATTTGGGTTTTTAGTGAATTTAGCAATGTTCATATCTCAAGAGTTCACATGAAATCATATCATGATTGGTAGCATGATTGTTTGTATGCTAATTTTTTGACTTATATCAGTTAATGATATTTAGTTAAGAGTTCAAGTATGAACTAATTGTGTAGTATTATTATTTGTGACTTTACTTAGAACTCCGCCAATTAATCAATGTTAATCTTCAGTCACTTATACTAATATAGAAAGTGTACAAAATTTCTTAAGTACAACTATGGTTAAAATGTTTGATTGCTTTATTAGAAAGTAACCATATGTTGTCAAGTTAGAATAATTTTTATACTTCTTGCAAATTCCTAAACACTTTGATAATGATGCAATAGCTCATATGGATCAAAGTATATGGAACTTAGAATATTTGTCTAAGATTGCAAACAAGACAATGTTGGTTAATGTTGCTTTACTTTATCGAATCAATATTGTTTGAGATATTACAGTTGTTAGGAGTTAACAATTGTACGATATATGAAATTGAATGCTGATGTCTTTTTTGATTGATAATTGGTATTTAATTCATTGATATCTTATTTTAATGTTTAAAATAGGATGCAACATAATTATTGGTATCGAAAGTACTTGACAAGTATCAGACAATGATATAGTTGTTAATATTTTGTTGCAGATAATTGTGAGATTTTCAGTTCTAATGAATTTATATGAGTTGCTATATCCATGACAGATTCACTACAATTTGAAATTAGCAGCATAGTTAGTCTTATTAGATTATTTATCATAAAACAATATTTGTTGGTAATAATTTTATAAAGATAGATTATGGAGCCTTTTGACATGAATGAGAATTGCTTAGACTTTACCACCTAAGTGATCAATGCTTTCTAAAAACTCATTCATATTGAAAGAAAAAATCTTTCTTTCTCTTCTTAATACTGCTAGGTCATCAGTCTGTGTCTTATCAAAATCATTTATCTTTTTATGCATAAAAACAGACTTGTGCACACGAACAATTTAGGAGAAATCAAACTTCTTTCTACATTGGTGATTTCTTATTTCATTAAAATCTTTTTGAAATCACTATTATACATCATTTCTCTCAAAAGATTAAATGCATATTTTCATTCATTATAGATCTTAAGTGCATTTTATCTCTATAGTGCCATATGTTCTGTGATGCAGGTTCAGCCTCCAATGGCATTCTTTCATTTGATAGTCATGAGGTTGAAAACCCACAACTTCTATCCCAGACTGTAAAGACAAACACAGAAACAGAACCAACCAACACTCTCTTACCACTAAAATGAAGTACGAATGAGCGTGAGGGAGAAAATGCCTTAGTGCACACACAAGGAAGGTTCTGAAGTCAACCCAGCAGCTCTGTCTCCTACAAAGTTGAATATATCAAAACTGAGACAAATGCTAGCCCCCATACATCTTCTTAAAAAGATGTAATGGCTGAAAAGGCACAAAAACAGTTACTAGATTCATCCTCTCAACAGGTGCGTCTATTGAAATTTACCTATCGGCCAAGGTATCCGATGTAGTGTCACCACCTCAACATAAACAATTCTTGATGCACAAGGAAAGGTTACACACACATAGGATGAGTTGACGGAAATAAGAGTTTCGACCATTTTACGGTCAGATTCGATTGTTCAAGGTTCTTTTATGGACTAATTGCCTTTATAGGTGGTAGGAGAGGATACTGATCCAATAGCCATATGTCAGTGGTCAGTGTCTACCTCCCCAGGACTAATAAACCTAGATGCCTCTGCGGATAGTGGATCTTACATAGGTGCAGATCGGCAACTTGTTGACAATGATTCAGATATTACATGATGAGTCACAAGGAAATGTCTTCACAGACATTAGAAGGAAACTTTGATCTTTATGCTAAATCTTTGGATCATTGTTTACCTTCCCAGAGTTCAAATCTGGAACCCTAAAAGGGAAACTAGCAACTTGTAGATTATGACTCAGATTCATCTGACGAGTCTAACAAGGATGGGGATTTGCGAACTCCCATTTCACCACCTGTGACCTCCTTAAGGATGGCTAAGGTGATTTTCCTTGCAGGTACAGCTGGATTTTGGAGCTATGAGAGGAGTGATACACTTGTGAGAATGAGTGTAAACACGAGTGGAGAGAAGAGTGAAACACTTGTGAGGTACACGAAACAGAATCACACACTCACAGTGAGGAAGAAGAAAGACAGAAACACCATATCCCATTCCCTATCCCTAAACATGGTTCTTGATACTTCGGGTCTCGAATCTGTTTATGATTGGAACCTAACTCTTAGGAACCTAACATTTACAGATTGGATTAGAATACTTCGGGACCTTTGGGAGCTAATAATTGGTGATCTCACATTTGGGAGGTATAAGGAGTTGGGAAGATTGGTGAACATGATGATCAACGGTGAAGTCATTCTTGCATCATTTAAAGGGACATGGTTGATCAGACTTTGACTTGTTATTTATTTTCCAACCAAGTAATATACGAGAACTCCTTCAGACAACAGCATACATTCCTTCTCTAAGGGGGAGATAAAAGCTTATATAATAGTTTGGAGGATTCCTCAACTAAGGGGGAGAAATAGCAGGGATGAGGAAAACGGTAAAGCACGTGTACATCACACAACATCAGAAGAAGTGGTTTGGTTCATCACTATTCTTCATAAGGGAAGA
Source organism: Apium graveolens (assembly GCF_009905375.1). Classification (NCBI taxonomy): domain Eukaryota; kingdom Viridiplantae; phylum Streptophyta; class Magnoliopsida; order Apiales; family Apiaceae; genus Apium; species Apium graveolens. Next base: position 29,097 of record NW_027421846.1, on the reverse strand, counting down.
AGCTGTTTTCGAAAAGGGGAGTACCATTAGTTCTTATATGCGGATCCTATTGTACGGGAGAGGTGGTAGACGAAGTGATCTCCTTTAAGCAGTTGATTCTCATAGGGGGAGAAGCAAGAGAGATATGCGCTTCTCAACAGGAAATGTGGTTGTACAAGAGAAGCTACCGATGATTACTTCAAGACTGGGAACTATTATCTGGCAGAGATTTGAAGACTAAGGAAATGAAGATGAAACTACTTGAAGATCAGTTCAGTGCTAGAGGAACAAGCATCTTTTATTTCAGTTACTCAAGAAATCTGGAAATGTAATATTTGATCTAGAAAACCAGTAGCATTATTTACAAGTCCTGGTACATTACTTTTTCTAGTTGTTAGTTGAGTTATCCTCTCTATTTAATTTGTCTGTTAAGCTTAACAATCACATAGGTGGAGATTGTTAGTGAGACTGCATAGCTGTATGAACAGTCGCGTGATAACTCAACACAATAACAACACTAGAACAGGACAGGTTAATAATACTACGTCTGTACAAGAAATCAGGAATCCAGAAGAAGAATGATCAGACACATACAAGAGTCAGAACACAGTATTACAAGTGCAAGTCCATTTGAAGTCATAGAAAGAAGATCATTCAGGGATCAGGCCTCTGTGAAGAATAACCAATCAGAGGACTTGTGTTTTAATACAGTTGAAGATTCAAGTATAGAAATCAAGTGATTCCAGTGGAACAATCTATAGAACTCAAGTCAGAATTCATTAACAAGGAACAATCAGAAAGGATAAGGATATTCAATTCAGGGCTAGTCGTTTGTGAACCAGACCAGTGCACTAAGTGTCAGCATTCCAGGATTGATCATTCAAGTGTACAAAAGAAGTGTCAAGTGAATTCAAGATCATACAAAAGAATGTATTCAGAATTGAAGAAAAGAAGAAGGAGTGAAAATATTCTAAGGCATAGAAGTTGATTTTCAACTAGTAGAATTCGACTTGTATGAAGTCGACTAGTGGAAAATCAACTAGTGGAATGTTATTCTACTAGTCGATTTCTGACCTCTCCAAAATCGACTTCTACTTAATTAGAATATTCTCCAAGTGCTACACATGTATAGAATTTGACTTCTATATTCTACTAGTCGAATTTCATCAAGGTCAAATTCGACTACTAAGAAGGAATGCAAATTCGACTACTAGTGACTTGGGTTATTTGAAATGCAGCAAATTAGAATGCTTGGACCAGAAGAAGCCACGTATTGAATTTGGTTTTAAGTCTACAATAAAACAGAAATCTCAGCATTTATTTAGAAGAGAATTCTTCACCAGCAAACTGAGAAGCTTTTATGGAGAGCATTACGGAGAATTCAAGTTCATATTAATTGCTTTGTAACTGTACTGTTATGCTGTTGGAATTTCTGTAGAAGCTAATCAATTGATTAGATTGTAGCACATTAAGGTTTATACCAATCGAAATATATTCCTTTAATTGTGTTGTGTTTTTACTTTCCAGCATAAATTAAGAACTTGTTTTGAATTGGAATTAATTGGTGGTATCGTATTCAACCCCCCTTCTACGATACCTTTGGACCTGACAAAATTAACCAAACTATAAATTATCATCTAGTTCGACTATTATAGAATAGTATAGAAAGAGCCCGGATCACACATAAGCAGAAATTACATTTTGGTCATCCACTAGTGCATGTATTTCCACCTTTTTCATTTTCTAAACTGTACATATATTATCTCTCTTTCTGTGTTGCCTCTGAGCTAGTTGAAGAAGTGCTATTGTTATTGTTGTCTGAATCACTACCATCACTAGTCTCTTAAGTTCATGTTTCCAGGGTGATTGTTGTGTATTTTCAAATTATATTTAATTGCTCCGACTCACTTGTAAAATTTAGTCGTGCACATTATTAAATTATTTTTACTTGTTCTAGCTCACTTGTAAATACCAGTCAAAGAATAGATGAATATCGATAAGAGAAATCTTCAAATAAGTACTCAATACAGAAGAGTAATCGATAACGTTATCCATGGATCAATTCCTTATCGATTACAAGGAGGGGGATTTTGAGTCCCTGCGCGAGTATGTCACATTAACATTGGCATAGCTAGAAGATGTTTGTCCTCCTGTTAACCAAAGATCAATGTTCTCAAGATATATATCTTGGCATGCCATGGCTTATTCTTGCTGCATCGAAGATTTACAGCAACTTGAGTTGCTGATGTTCTTGTAACTCCAATATACTTCACATTGCTGATTTGAACTTTTGACTCTTTCTGGTTAGCATGGAGAAACACGTTATTAGAGGGTCAATAATTACCAAATATGAAATCTCTAATCATGAAAATGAATGAAATTAACAAGAAGATTTAGTTACATGTTGGGAACTCATGGTCAAAATTATGCTCACTCAATTAAGTATAACTGCGCAAGTCCTGAAGTCCACTGGGCACTGACATTTATATTGGTTGAAGATTGAAAACTTGCCAGGAATTCCTTGTCGATAAAACAGTACGTCTGGTCGATGACAATTGGATTACTTGCATTATTGATAGTAATATCATGGTAAGTAACATCCGAAACAGTAACATGATATGAAGGAGCCCAGGCTTATATCCTCAAACCATTATAAGTAGAGGTTGTAGTAGAACTTTGTACATTAACTCCCTGTACATCTTAGTCTTCCTCAACCATGCCAATGCTTCCAATTAGCTGGTGGTTATACAGATTAGTTATACAGATTATGGTGGTTATAGTGTACGTTTCTGAATTCATAATGACTGCTCCTATGGAAAATCTCAAATAAATCCTTGTATAATCCGCTAGCACCTGTAACTGGCCTTCTTTGGGATTCATCATCTTCCTAACAATGCAGCGTTATGAATAGTTATATAGGACAAATTATACAACCACCTCACATGTGTAACAGTTACATTTTTCATTTAAGAGCTTGTATAAAGTTTCCTTTGCAGAAGCTCTAAGCTAAAAAAATCGCTTTCGTATTTAATTTTAACTTGTGAAAATATGATAATCAATATGATGGAGCACACATTAAAGCTGAAGTAAAATTGAAAGAGACATTGTTTTCTTAGTAAAGATTATTTCAGGTCATACACAATTGAATGTGTTTCCACCTTCATTCTCAAATATGTTTATATCTTGTCTCTGTTCAATTTGTATGTGTTTCTTATTTGTCATACAATATGGATCAATCTCTTATTGACTACAAGGAGCAGGATTTTGAGTCCCCGAGTATGTCGGGTTAACATTGGCACAGCTGGAAGATGTTTGCCCTCCACCTGTCAACGAAAGATCGATGTTCTCCAGGTATATGTCTTGGCATGGCATGCTGTTGCTGCATTGTAGATCTACAGCAACTGGAGATGCTGATGTTCCGGTAACGCCAATATACTTCACATTGCTGATTTGAACTTTCGAGTCTCCCTGTTAAGTATGAAAGAAATTCGTTAATAGAGGGCTAATAAATACCGATTACTAGATCTCTGATTATGAAAACGAATAAAACTAACAGTAAAATTTATTTACATATTAAGAAGATGGTTTAATGATCCAGTTTAGACCCACACAAGTCCGCAACATCTTTATTAGTGTAAGATTGAAAACTTACCGGACATTGCTCGTCAGCATAACAGTATGTCTGGTCAATGATTATTGGATTATTTGCATTATCAATAGTAATATTTTGGTAAGTAACATCCGAAACATTCACAGGATATGAAGGAGCCCAGGATTTTATCCTCAAACCATTTTGAGTAGAGGTTAGAGTAGAACTTTGTACTTGAACTCCTTGCACAGATTTATCTTCTGCAACCTTGCCAATGCTTCCGATACTAATCCCATGCCCCGGACCACAATTAACACCGGTAACATTGATGTTTGTGCTTCCTTGTCCAATGGCCACGCAGTCATCACCAGTGCCGATATTGGAATCAAGAATCTGGATATTATTAGCATTTTCCATATTTATTCCATCGGTGTTAGGACTATTACCTGGCGCTGTAATGTTGATGTTTTCAAATGTCATACCATCCACTCCATCGATGAGAAAGTGGAAGCCTTCGCTGTTAAGTGATGTAATGTCTTGAATATGTGCATTGTTAGTACCATAAAATCCCACTGTCTGCCAAAAACATTTCCGGTCATCGCACAGACATGTTACATAACTTTACAGTCCTTGATAAATAAGTAGTAAATTAAATTGGATGTAAAAATGAGTGAAATTGTGAAACTTACTGCAGCGCATACAGGGCAATGTTCCCAAGCTGAAGGACCATTTCCATCAAACATACCAGAACCTTGGATATTCAAATTATCGACACCTTGGAACGTAAACCAGCAATCTGAATATGGATTGCCCTCAGGTGCCACTATAATCCCATCAAGTTGAAACGTAACTTGACCATTACATGGTCCCCCAAGCTCTATCTTGTTTACCAAAACTTCCCGTCTGCTGCTGGTATCACCATCGTACCACCTGATTCGCAAGTCGCGTTCCATGTATCAAGGAAAGCCTGCAGTAAAAACACCATATCGTAAAAACGGTGTTTTAAATACTATTAGTCTTATTAATTATAGCTTTCAAAAAAATTATAGAAAATTAAAATCTTTCACAACTGTGTGAAACTTATGAAATACATGAGTGTTATCGGTTGTTCCATCTGAAACAGCGCCATATTTTGTCACATCGTATGTATTACCATCACCTTCAACTTCAGTGCTCAAAGCTAGCATCAGTGCCAAGAGACAAACCATTTGAACTATGGACATCTTAAACTCGTTTTTTCTTCTTGTGCTCAAAAACTGAATATAAAGATTTATCGTGGTGTTTATTAGTTACTTTTGAGAGAGAATGCTATTTAATTAGATTTTGCTAATGCATTACTGGCTTGTGTAAAATATTATTCATGCATTCTGTTAAAAAAAATCTGCCAATTTATTATATCCGTAAGATTTATTACATTTTCACAGTATCTTGACTAATTATGTTCAAAAATTTAACAGATTAACTAAGATAAGACAAAATCGGATTACACAGATCAGAAGAAGACAGCTGATTTCTCTTACTTTTTATAAAAATGTTCAAAGATTTTTAAGGCAAAATTCAAAAGATCCCATGCGCGTCAAAAGAAAATCACATAACTTGTATTTATAGATTTATTTTCAATAAATGTTCAATATTTAAGAAGAAACTGAAAAACTCTTATATGTACCAATAGATTTAGCAGACTAACGAAAATTTGAAGAAAAAAAAGTACAGTCATTTATAAGAACTTGAGGAATTTTAACTAATTACATTATATATAATTCTGTTGGTTTTTTTTAAATGTCCATAATTTTAAGAAAAAACTCCTACAAAAACCTATACATTAACAGATAATGGTCCTATATCCGAAAAATCGAACCGAGATGTGTAATACCGAGAATCGATTATATATCCAACTCATATAACCCGATAATGATCTAAAGGCTAATTCAAATTGATCTGAAAATTATTTGGAACTGTAAAATTTATCAACCAAAAATAATATGAATATTATTGATTATAATTTGAAACCAATCAAAATCGAATCATAAATTATCTGAACTCCATACGACTTAACATATGAGAGTAGATATAAATCCAAATTAGAAAAATGATGATTTATGTTTTATATTATTATAAAATTTAACGAGTACGTTAACGGTTAACATTTCGGCAAAATTCTTTGGTCTTTTCAAGATCCATATCTAAAATAATTTTATGTCAAAGTTAGCAAAGTTATTTGATCAACAATTTTTTTTGAAAAAAGCATATTGTAGTATTTTAAAAATATTAAATTTTAATGATTATATAGTTTTAAAAATCTCAGAGATTAAAAGAAGCTATAACTTATTATCCGAAATCCAAATCTTATCTTACCTCAATTTGAGTTTCATCCGATTTAAATACGAATTAGACTCGGATTAAATCAGATATGATCTTATTTGAGCGTTCTCGAAATAAATAATGAGATACTTTTCATTTATATTTTTTAAAATTGTATATTTTTTGGATGTGAATGAGTCGAGTTACTTCTCCTAAAAATTAATCTGATAAAAAATTAATCAAATATGGAACCAAAAGTGTCATATCAATTTAGGGTGGATCCATTGCAATGGTGAAGAAAAATTGAGTAAATAAAATATAATCTTTTGACTTTCATTGCAAAAAAGTTAAAATTGAAGATATATTTAGATCTTGGCTCTAAAACTAATTAATTTTATAAGATTGTTTTTAATCTATTTTGGTATATTATGTTTGTTTATTTGTCATTTTGCACGGCTTGAAAATTTTGTAATTCAATTATTCTCGGGTGAATTTCAAATATGATTTAGTTGTTAGATCGAGGATAGTTCCTTAGTTATTAGTATTTGCATGTTGTTTGTAATATATTGATATATACGTATGTTTTGTAGCACCATTTTTTCTCGAAATTTTGATTCTATTATTTGATTGAATCGATTTCACTGTCGTGATTACTTCCCCTTATTTTAGGTGAAATAATCGTTCAATTCAAATATTTTGCTAAATTTTATTGATATTCCACTATATTCAATCAGAGTGTTTTTAGGGATTTTTCTTTGTAATCATGGTTCTAAAAATGGCTAAATCGCCGATTAATTGGCCGATAAGTCGGCAATCGGGAGCCTGCCTAATAACCCAACATTGGTTAAAAAACGTTTTTACAATAATGGGGTTAAAACTGGGTTGAAATCGGGTCAAGATCGCAAAAATTGGGTCAAATAATTTACTGCTGATGCTTAGATGTTTCTAATGAAGGGTCAAATAATTTACTGATTTCAGAATATGAGCTTGAATGATGAATTGGCTGCAATTGTTGGAAGGAGAAAGGTTGATATTGTGGACGAAGACGGATAAAACTAACAGGGGGATTGAGAGTTTATGAAAAAAGCAGATGAAATGGAGCATTAAAAATGAGATGAAACATGCGTGTTTTATTAGTCTACTAGGCACTAGCCTTTTGCTGCGTTGGTTGTTTAAGAATTATTAAAGGGTCATGACCAAACCAATTATATTAATAATACATGTAATTTAATTTTATGATATAATGTGAGTTAATTATATTTTCATTACATAAAAAATAATTTTACAATTTATTTTTATTTTAAAACTTAAAAAAAGTTTAAAATCTATAATATATTTTTATATGTGAGTAAAAATGATCTTTAGTACTCCCTCCGTCCCATTGGATTGTTTACGTTACTTTTCGGCATGCTTTTCAATACTCGTTTAAAGTATACTTCAATAATATTTTATTTTTTAAAAAAAATTCTGAAAAAAAGTTTCATGTTTAAACTTTTATTAAAAAAAAAAAAATTTTAAAAAAACATTATGAAACTATACTTTATTGAAGCCTCGAAATACGTGCAAACAGTGTAGGTAAACAATTCAGCGAGACGGAGGGGGTATATATTAAAATCATTCCGATTAATGTGACGATTAATCATTCTGATTAATCCTCGATTTACAGATTAGTCGCTAATCGGTACCTCTACTGATTAGTACCAATTTTCGATTTTTACGATCATACTTGTAATCCTCTAATATCAATTATCTATATTCAGATAATTTACATTCTCACATTGTATTTCTTCATGAGGATATTTTTCTACGAATTAAAATTTTCTTTTCCGTAAAAAATAGTGAGATATTTTAAATTTTAAAATTTTAAAAAAATATTCAACCATAATTTGAACTTGTGAAAATTTTAAAATGTACATCATAGAGTCATATTCAATAATAATTTTATACTATATTCAAACATCTAACAGTATTCAATTCAGATACTACTGTTTACTGTGTTCTTAGAATCTTTGTTAATTTCATTTGTGATTTGGCATTAAATAATTGAGATTTAAAAATAGAGAAATGTTAGCTTTTTTTCAAATTGTTCACAACTTAGGAGACGTGGTTACATTGATGGTCATATTGTTCATTATCACGTAAATAAAATAAGATCTTTCGTACATGCTCCACAAATAAAAACACTAATTATATAATTTGGAAACATTTTAAAATTCAGTTTTGGATATATATATATATATATATATATATATATATATATATATATTGTTCCTTTTAAATGTATTTATCATCAGCTACATAAGTCTAAATTTATTTATTTTTAAATTCTTTATAAATTTCAAAATATAATATAATAAGGTTCACAACACACGTGGTGTTGGACAATCCACTGGTATGGCTGTAGTATTATTTAGATTAGTTTATATTGACTAATAAATAATACTAGTATACTTTGTGTATATTGAATAGGATCAAATTTAGAATTGTTCCCTTAATACTGATTAAGAAAGAGAACTAAGATTCTATGTTATTATTAATGCTTAGGTTCTTAATCCGGAAATAGTAATTGACACGTGTATATTATTTACATGCTTTGATTTATATATGAAGTAATTCTTTTGAATTATATCATTATATTTTGGGTGATGGAATTATATACTTGGTGGATATTATTAATTGAAGGAATCCATGTCCTGATAATATTCGGGTTAATGATATCTCCATGAAAGCTCAAAAGATTTAATTATGTGAAACCCTGCAGGTGGAATTTATTCTGGCATAATTAAATAAAGGTTGAGTGGATGATCAAGGATAAAAGATATTAATTAAATAAATTATCAGTAATTTATTTAATTAATGGACATGCGATATTTTAAACATGGGGAATTTAATAAGCAAATAATATTGGAACCGAATTAATTATTTAAATTACGGTATTAGGAAAGGTAGTGCAAATATTAATTCTTTAGTGGATTGAATTAATATTTAATTACATTGGGCTAGGCTCCAGATGTAATTATAAGGCCCAACATAATTATCAATGTTCCCTATTGTAGCCTATATATATTCTTATTCTCTTCTTGCTTGGTAGAGGGTGAAAAACATATTGTAGCCACCAAGAAGCAAGAATAGGAGATAACTTGAGAAGACGGAGGCCACACTTCACTCAAGGGAATTTGGGAATAAAATAGAAGAGCGTGGAATCAACCGTTAACAAGGTGATTTTCTTTTCGCAATCTTTATCGTAAAACGTAGTAGCACCCCAAGTCTGTGGTTCCCAACAATTGGTATCAATAGCCTGGTAATGGGTTCTACGTTTTATGATATGATGTCCATGTCGTAATTATATATGCGTGTATATAGTGTTTTGCTTGTATTGGTTTTGATGCAGGTTGTTAATCCACTATTATGGCCATGTATATTTTAATTATGTGTTTGGATCCCACGTGGTTTAATCGTGGTTAATTTTTGTTTTGGTTTCCACGTGGTTTAATCGTGGTTGTAATTTACACGAGGGTTGATCGTGTTAGAATAGATTTTACAAAATTAGTTTTGTATTAGATCTATTTTTTTGTAATTGTTCCGGGTATTTGTAACAATTATTTGCGATCGGAAATCAATTCCAGTGTATTTTGTTCTGCTGTGCAACACAAGGGGCTGCTGTTAGTGTTTGGTTCGAACAATAACCAAAACAAAAACACAACAGACAAGGCAACTGGCAGCTGGCGCGTGGAATCCAGCAGATACAGGGGGTAATGCAGGCCGAACCTACGCAACATGCCCAGTTTGGCTGTAACGCGGGCCGTACCTGCGCAACACGCCCAGATTGGCTGTAACGCAGGTCTGGCATGCGCAACAGGTGCTGGCGGCAAAATTTTTTTTTCTCAACAGCTGGAATTTTTTTCAGAGGGCCATAATAGTGGAAAATTTATTTTAATTTTTTCCATTAATTTTTTAATTATTGCTCTAATTTATTGATTATGTGTGTCGTTAATTATGTGTGTAATTCCTTTAAAATTACATGTTTAACATAATTAGGACGACATGGACATAAATTTTATTTATTGCTTTAATTAAATGTTATATGTTGTTAAAATTATGTGTGTATTTTGAATGCATGATTAGACATAATTGTAACGACATAGGGCCCCATTTAATTTTAAAATTCCTCAATTTTAATAAAAATTCTAAGTGGGAGAGGGAATTAATATGAAATTAAATCCCATGGTCTCCATTATTGTTTGTATGTAATTTACCATAAAGACGAATATAAATTATATATGCGTCACCCATCGTGGCATGTAATTTATGGTGTCTAGAATGTTATAGAAATTACTAGAACAAACTTCTTAAATTAATAAGTTTTAAAAAGGAATAAATAGGAATTTTCTTTATTTCTGATATGGGGCGATTTTGTCAAAAACGTGTTCATCGAACTTGTAAGGCTGTGGGTATTAAGTGAGACCGATGTGACTCCTCCACTACTTGGAAATCAAACCATTGATGAATGTTGAATTGAAGTATTCTATTCAAGGCAAAATTACGAATATTGGAAGGTATACACGCCACCCATCGTGGCGTACCAAGTTCCATAGATTTCGAATAATTTAAGATTTGATGATGGTATACACTTAGCTATGAAAAATAATATAGACCACCCCAACGTGGCATATTATTTAGTAATAGGACCGAAGTAACATTTAAACATAATTAGGTGGTATACATGTCACACATCGTGGCGTACCAGAAACTTATGGTGTTTAGATGTTAGTGCATTTAATTTTAATAATTGTTAGAGGAATCAATAGCTCTTAATAATTAATGCACCCTTATTTATGTGTAATGCGATGTTTTTTTTTATGCATGATTCTCAGGATAAAATGGGCTTTAATCCACTATTCCCATACTTAAGGATAACAAACTTACCGGACCTAACTATATTGAATGGAAACGAAATTTGGACATTGTGTTGACTGCTGAGGAGTACAAGTTTTGCAATTATGAACCCAAGCCTGATCAGCCTGCTGCTGATGCTCCTGAAGATGAGAAAGAGTATTATAAGCGGGGATTAAGGCCCATTTTTATCCGAGAATCATGCATAAAAAAAAAACATCGCATTACACATAAATAAGGGGTGCATTAATTATTAAGAGCTATTGATTCCTCTAACAATTATTAAAATTAAATGCACTAACATCTAAACACCATAAGTTTCTGGTACGCCACGATGGTGTGACATGTATACCACCTAATTATGTTTAAATGTTACTTCGGTCCTATTACTAAATAATATGCCACGTTGGGGTGGTCTATATTATTTTTCATAGTAAGTGTATACCATCATCAAATCTTAAATTATTCGAAATCTATGGAACTTGGTACGCCACGATGGGTGGCGTGTTACCTTCCAATATTCGTAATTTTGCCTTGATAGAATACTTCAATTCAACATTCATCAATGGTTTGATTCCAAGTAGTGGAGGAGTCACATCGGTCTCACTTAATACCCAAGCTTACAAGTTCGATGAACACGTTTTGACAAAATCGCCCCATATCAGAAATAAAGAAAATTCCTATTTATTCCTTTTTAAAACTTATTAATTTAAGAAGTTTGTTCTAGTAATTTCTATAACATTCTAGACACCATAAATTACATGCCACGATGGGTGACGCATATATAATTTATATTCGTCTTTATGTTAAATTAATACATACAAACATAATGGAGACCATGGGATTTAATTTCATATTAATTCCCTCTCCCACTTAGAATTTTTATTAAAATTGAGGAATTTTAAAATTAAATGGGGCCCTATGTCGTTACAATTATGTCTAATCATGCATTCAAAATACACACATATTTTAACAACATATAACATTTAATTAAAGCAATAATAAACTTTATGTCCATGTCGTCCTAATTATGTTAAACATGTAATTTTAAAGGAATTACACACATAATTAACGACACACTAAATCAATAAATTAGAAGCAATAATTAAAAAATTAATGGAAAAAATATTAAAATAAATTTTCCACTATTATGGCCCTCTGAAAAAAATTCCAGCTGTTGAGAAAAAAAAATTTTTGCCGCCAGCACCTGTTGCGCATGCCAGACCTGCGTTACAGCCAATCTGGGCGTGTTGCGCAGGTACGGCCCCGCGTTACAGCCAAACTGGGCATGTTGCGTAGGTTCGGCCTGCATTACCCCCTGTATCTGCTGGATTCCACGCGCCAGCTGCCAGTTGCCTTGTCTGTTTGTGTTTTTGTTTTGGTTATTGTTCGAACCAAACACTAACAGCAGCCCCTTGTGTTGCACAGCAGAACAAAAATACACTGGAATTGATTTCCGATCGCAAATAATTGTTTACAAAATACCCGGAACAATTACAAAAAAAATAGATCTAATACAAACTAATTTTGTAAAATCTATTCTAACACGATCAACCTCGTGTAAATTACAACCACGATTAAACCACGTGGAAACCAAAACAAAAATTAACCCACGATTAAACCACGTGGGATCCAAACACATAATTAAAATATACATGGCCATAATAGTGGATTAACAACCTGCATCAAAACCAATACAAGCAAAACACTATATACACGCATATATAAATTACGACATGGACATCATATCATAAAACGTAGAACCCATTTACCAGGCTATTGATACCAATTGTTGGGAACCACAGACTTGGGGTGCTACTACGTTTTACGATAAAGATTGCGAAAAGAAAATCACCTTGTTAACGGTTGATTCCACGCTCTTCTATTTTTATTCCCAAATTCCCTTGAGTGAAGTGTGGCCTCCGTCTTCTCAAGTTATCTCCTATTCTTGCTTCTTGGTGGCTACAATATGTTTTTCACCCTCTACCAAGCAAGAAGAGAATAAGAATATATATAGGCTACAATAGGGAACATTGATAAGTATGTTGGGCCTTATAATTACATCTGGAGCCTAGCCCACTGTAATTAAATATTAATTCAATCCACTAAAGAATTAATATTTGCACTACCTTTCCTAATACCGTAATTAAATAATTAATTCGGTTCCAATATTATTTGCTTATTAATTCCCCATGTTTAAAAGATCGCTATGTCCATTAATTAAAATAAATTACTGATAATTTATTTAATTAATATCTTTTATCCTTGATCATCCACTCAACCTTTATTTAATTATGCCAGAATAATTCCACTGCAGGGTTTCACATAATTAAATCTTTTGAGCTTTCATGGAGATATCATTAACCCGAATATTATCAGGACATGGATTCCTTCAATTAATTAATATCCACCAAGTATATAATTCCATCACCCAAAATATAATGATATAATTCAAAAGAATTACTTCATATATAAATCAAAGCATGTAAATAATATACACGTGTCAATTACTATTTCCGGATTAAGAACCTAAGCATTAATAATAACATAGAATCTTAGTTCTCTTTCTTAATCAGTATTAAGGGAACAATTCTAAATTTGATCCTATTCAATATACACAAAGTATACTAGTATTATTTATTAGTCAATATACAACTAATCTAAATAATACTACAGCCATACCAGTGGATTGTCCAACACCACGTGTGTTGTGAACCTTATTATATTATATTTTGAAATTTATAAAGAATTTAAAAATAAATAAAATTTAGACTTATGTAGCTGATGATAAATACATTTAAAAGGAAACAATATATATATATATATATATATATATATATATATATATATCCAAAACATGAATTTTAAAATGTTTCCAAATTATATAATTAGTGTTTTTATTTGTGGAGCATGTACGAAAGATCTTATTTTATTTACGTGATAATGAACCAATATGACCATCAATGTAACCACGTCTCCTAAGTTGTGAACAATTTGAAAAAAGCTAACATTTCTCTATTTTTAAATCTCAATTATTTAATGCCAAATCACAAATGAAATTAACAAAGATTCTAAGAACACAGTAAACAGTAGTATCTGAATTGAATACTGTTAGATGTTTGAATATAGTATAAAATTATTATTGAATATGACTCTATGATGTACATTTTAAAATTTTCACAAGTTCAAATTATGGTTGAATATTTTTTAAAATTTTAAAATTTAAAATATCTCACTATTTTTTACGGAAAAAGAAAATTTAATTCGTAGAAAAATATCCTCATGAAGAAATAAAATGTGAGAATGTAAATTATCTGAATATAGATAATTGATATTAGAGGATTACAAGTATGATCGTAAAAATCGAAAATTGGTACTAATCAGTAGAGGTACCGATTAGCGACTAATCTGTAAATCGAGGATTAATCAGAATGATTAATCGTCACATTAATCGGAATGATTTTAATATATACCCCCTCCGTCTCGCTGAATTGTTTACCTACACTGTTTGCACGTATTTCGAGGGCTTCAATAAAGTATAGTTTCATAATGTTTTTTTTAAAATTTTTTTTTTTTAATAAAAGTTTAAACATGAAACTTTTTTTCAGAATTTTTTTTTAAAAAATAAAATATTATTGAAGTATACTTTAAAACGAGTATTGAAAAAGCATGCCGAAAAGTAACGTAAACAATCCAATGGGACGGAGGGAGTACTAAAAGATCATTTTTACTCACATATAAAAATATATTATAGATTTAACTTTTTTTAAGTTTTAAAAATAAAATAAATTGTAAAAATTATTTTTTATGTAATGAAAATATAATTAACTCACATTATATCATAAAATTAAATTACATTTATTATTAATATAATTGGTTTGGTCATGACCCTTTAATAATTCTTAAACAACCAACGCAGCAAAAGGCTAGTGCCTAGTAGACTAATAAAACACGCATGTTTCATCTCATTTTTAATGCTCCATTTCATCTGCTTTTTTCATAAACTCTCAATCCCCCTGTTAGTTTATCCGTCTTCGTCCCACAATATCAACCTTTCTCCTTCCAACAATTGCAGCCAATTCCTCATTCAAGCTCATATTCTGAAATCAGTTAAATTATTTGACCCTTCATTAGAAACATCTAAGCATCAGCAGTAAATTATTTGACCCAATTTTTTGCGATCTTGACCCGATTTCAACCCAGTTTTAACCCCATTATTGTAAAAACGTTTTTTAACCAATGTTGGGTTATTAGGCAGGCTCCCGATTGCCGACTTATCGGCCAATTAATCGGCGATTTAGCCATTTTTAGAACCATGATTACAAAGAAAAATCCCTAAAAAACACTCTGATTGAATATAGTGGAATATCAATAAAATTTAGCAAAATATTTGAATTGAACGATTATTTCACCTAAAATAAGGGGAAGTAATCACGACAGTGAAAATCGATTCAATCAAATAATAGAATCAAAATTTTCGAGAAAAAATGGTGCTACAAAACATACGTATATATCAATATATACAAACAACATGCAATACTAATAACTAAGGAACTATCCTCGATCTAACAACTAAAATCATATTTGAAATTCACCCGAGAATAATTGAATTACAAAATTTTCAAGCCGTGCAAAATGACAATAAACAAACATAATATACCCAAAATAGATTAAAACAATCTTATAAAATTAATTTTAGAGCCAAGATCTAAATATATCTTCAATTTTAACTTTTTTGCAATGAAAGTCAAAAGATTATATTTTATTTCCAATTTTTCTTCACCATTGCAATGGATCCACCCTAATTGATATGACACTTTTGGTTCCATATTGATTAATTTTTTATCAGATTAATTTTAGGAGAAGTAACTCGACTCATTCACATCCAAAAATACAATTTTAAAAATATAAATGAAAAGTATCTCATTATTTATTTCGAGAACGCTCAAATAAGATCATATCTGATTTAATCCGAGTCTAATTCGTATTTAAATCGGATGAAACTCAAATTGAGGTAATAAGATTTGGATTTCGGATAATAAGTTATAGCTTCTTTAATCTCTGAGATTTTTAAAACTATATAATCATTAAAATTTAATATTTTAAAATACTACAATATGCTTTTTTCAAAAAAAATTGTTGATCAAATAACTTTGCTAACTTTGACATAAAATTATTTTAGATATGGATCTTGAAAAGACCAAAGAATTTTGCCGAAATGTTAACCGTTAACGTACTCGTTAAATTTTATAATATAAAACATAAATCATCATTTTTCTAATTTGGATTTATATCTACTCTCATATGTTAAGTCGTATGGAGTTCAGATAATTTATGATTCGATTTTGATTGGTTTCAAATTATAATCAATAATATTCATATTATTTTTGGTTGATAAATTTTACAGTTCCAAATAATTTTCAGATCAATTTGAATTAGCCTTTAGATCATTATCGGGTTATATGAGTTGGATATATAATCGATTCTCGGTATTACACATCTCGGTTCGATTTTTCGGATATAGGACCATTATCTGTTAATGTATAGGTTTTTGTAGGAGTTTTTTCTTAAAATTATGGACATTTAAAAAAAACCAACAGAATTATATATAATGTAATTAGTTAAAATTCCTCAAGTTCTTATAAATGACTGTACTTTTTTTTCTTCAAATTTTCGTTAGTCTGCTAAATCTATTGGTACATATAAGAGTTTTTCAGTTTCTTCTTAAATATTGAACATTTATTGAAAATAAATCTATAATACAAGTTATGTGATTTTCTTTTGACGCGCATGGGATCTTTTGAATTTTGCCTTAAAAATCTTTGAACATTTTTATAAAAGAGAAATCAGCTGTCTTCTTCTGATCTGTGTAATCCGATTTTGTCTTATCTTAGTTAATCTGTTAAATTTTTGAACATAATTAGTCAAGATACTGTGAAAATGTAATAAATCTTACGGATATAATAAATTGGCAGATTTTTTTAACAGAATGCATGAATAATATTTTACACAAGCCAGTAATGCATTAGCAAAATCTAATTAAATAGCATTCTCTCTCAAAAGTAACTAATAAACACCACGATAAATCTTTATATTCAGTTTTTGAGCACAAGAAGAAAAAACGAGTTTAAGATGTCCATAGTTCAAATGGTTTGTCTCTTGGCACTGATGCTAGCTTTGAGCACTGAAGTTGAAGGTGATGGTAATACATACGATGTGACAAAATATGGCGCTGTTTCAGATGGAACAACCGATAACACTCATGTATTTCATAAGTTTCACACAGTTGTGAAAGATTTAATTTTCTATAATTTTTTTGAAAGCTATAATTAATAAGACTAATAGTATTTAAAACACCGTTTTTACGATATGGTGTTTTTACTGCAGGCTTTCCTTGATACATGGAACGCGACTTGCGAATCAGGTGGTACGATGGTGATACCAGCAGCAGACGGGAAGTTTTTGGTAAACAAGATAGAGCTTGGGGGACCATGTAATGGTCAAGTTACGTTTCAACTTGATGGGATTATAGTGGCACCTGAGGGCAATCCATATTCAGATTGCTGGTTTACGTTCCAAGGTGTCGATAATTTGAATATCCAAGGTTCTGGTATGTTTGATGGAAATGGTCCTTCAGCTTGGGAACATTGCCCTGTATGCGCTGCAGTAAGTTTCACAATTTCACTCATTTTTACATCCAATTTAATTTACTACTTATTTATCAAGGACTGTAAAGTTATGTAACATGTCTGTGCGATGACCGGAAATGTTTTTGGCAGACAGTGGGATTTTATGGTACTAACAATGCACATATTCAAGACATTACATCACTTAACAGCGAAGGCTTCCACTTTCTCATCGATGGAGTGGATGGTATGACATTTGAAAACATCAACATTACAGCGCCAGGTAATAGTCCTAACACCGATGGAATAAATATGGAAAATGCTAATAATATCCAGATTCTTGATTCCAATATCGGCACTGGTGATGACTGCGTGGCCATTGGACAAGGAAGCACAAACATCAATGTTACCGGTGTTAATTGTGGTCCGGGGCATGGGATTAGTATCGGAAGCATTGGCAAGGTTGCAGAAGATAAATCTGTGCAAGGAGTTCAAGTACAAAGTTCTACTCTAACCTCTACTCAAAATGGTTTGAGGATAAAATCCTGGGCCCTTCATATCCTGTGAATGTTTCGGATGTTACTTACCAAAATATTACTATTGATAATGCAAATAATCCAATAATCATTGACCAGACATACTGTTATGCTGACGAGCAATGTCCGGTAAGTTTTCAATCTTACACTAATAAAGATGTTGCGGACTTGTGTGGGTCTAAACTGGATCATTAAACCATCTTCTTAATATGTAAATAAATTTTACTGTTAGTTTTATTCGTTTTCATAATCAGAGATCTAGTAATCGGTATTTATTAGCCCTCTATTAACGAATTTCTTTCATACTTAACAGGGAGACTCGAAAGTTCAAATCAGCAATGTGAAGTATATTGGCGTTACCGGAACATCATCAGCCAGTTGCTGTAGATCTACAATGCAGCAACAGCATGCCATGCCAAGACATATACCTGGAGAACATCGATCTTTCGTTGACAGGTGGAGGGCAAACATCTTCCAGCTGTGCCAATGTTAACCCGACATACTCGGGGACTCAAAATCCTGCTCCTTGTAGTCAATAAGAGATTGATCCATATTGTATGACAAATAAGAAACACATACAAATTGAACAGAGACAAGATATAAACATATTTGAGAATGAAGGTGGAAACACATTCAATTGTGTATGACCTGAAATAATCTTTACTAAGAAAACAATGTCTCTTTCAATTTTACTTCAGCTTTAATGTGTGCTCCATCATATTTGATTATCATATTTTCACAAGTTAAAATTAAATACGAAAGCGATTTTTTAGCTTAGAGCTTCTGCAAAGGAAACTTTATACAAGCTCTTAAATGAAAAATGTAACTGTTACACATGTGAGGTGGTTGTATAATTTGTCCTATATAACTTATTCATAACGCTGCATTGTTAGAAGATGATGAATCCCAAAGAAGGCCAGTTACAGGTGCTAGCGGATTATACAAGGATTTATTTGAGATTTTCCATAGGAGCAGTCATTATGAATTCAGAAACGTACACTATAACCACCATAATCTGTATAACTAATCTGTATAACCACCAGCTAATTGGAAGCATTGGCATGGTTGAGGAAGACTAAGATGTACAGGGAGTTAATGTACAAAGTTCTACTACAACCTCTACTTATAATGGTTTGAGGATATAAGCCTGGGCTCCTTCATATCATGTTACTGTTTCGGATGTTACTTACCATGATATTACTATCAATAATGCAAGTAATCCAATTGTCATCGACCAGACGTACTGTTTTATCGACAAGGAATTCCTGGCAAGTTTTCAATCTTCAACCAATATAAATGTCAGTGCCCAGTGGACTTCAGGACTTGCGCAGTTATACTTAATTGAGTGAGCATAATTTTGACCATGAGTTCCCAACATGTAACTAAATCTTCTTGTTAATTTCATTCATTTTCATGATTAGAGATTTCATATTTGGTAATTATTGACCCTCTAATAACGTGTTTCTCCCATGCTAACCAGAAAGAGTCAAAAGTTCAAATCAGCAATGTGAAGTATATTGGAGTTACAAGAACATCAGCAACTCAAGTTGCTGTAAATCTTCGATGCAGCAAGAATAAGCCATGGCATGCCAAGATATATATCTTGAGAACATTGATCTTTGGTTAACAGGAGGACAAACATCTTCTAGCTATGCCAATGTTAATGTGACATACTCGCGCAGGGACTCAAAATCCCCCTCCTTGTAATCGATAAGGAATTGATCCATGGATAACGTTATCGATTACTCTTCTGTATTGAGTACTTATTTGAAGATTTCTCTTATCGATATTCATCTATTCTTTGACTGGTATTTACAAGTGAGCTAGAACAAGTAAAAATAATTTAATAATGTGCACGACTAAATTTTACAAGTGAGTCGGAGCAATTAAATATATTTGAAAATACACAACAATCACCCTGGAAACATGAACTTAAGAGACTAGTGATGGTAGTGATTCAGACAACAATAACAATAGCACTTCTTCAACTAGCTCAGAGGCAACACAGAAAGAGAGATAATATATGTACAGTTTAGAAAATGAAAAAGGTGGAAATACATGCACTAGTGGATGACCAAAATGTAATTTCTGCTTATGTGTGATCCGGGCTCTTTCTATACTATTCTATAATAGTCGAACTAGATGATAATTTATAGTTTGGTTAATTTTGTCAGGTCCAAAGGTATCGTAGAAGGGGGTTGAATACGATACCACCAATTAATTCCAATTCAAAACAAGTTCTTAATTTATGCTGGAAAGTAAAAACACAACACAATTAAAGGAATATATTTCGATTGGTATAAACCTTAATGTTGCTACAATCTAATCAATTGATTAGCTTCTACAGAAATTCCAACAGCATAACAGTACAGTTACAAAGCAATTAATATGAACTTGAATTCTCCGTAATGCTCTCCATAAAAGCTTCTCAGTTTGCTGGTGAAGAATTCTCTTCTAAATAAATGCTGAGATTTCTGTTTTATTGTAGACTTAAAACCAAATTCAATACGTGGCTTCTTCTGGTCCAAGCATTCTAATTTGCTGCATTTCAAAATAACCCAAGTCACTAGTCGAATTTGCATTCCTTCTTAGTAGTCGAATTTGACCTTGATGAAATTCGACTAGTAGAATATAGAAGTCAAATTCTATACATGTGTAGCACTTGGAGAATATTCTAATTAAGTAGAAGTCGATTTTGGAGAGGTCAGAAATCGACTAGTAGAATAACATTCCACTAGTTGATTTTCCACTAGTCGACTTCATACAAGTCGAATTCTACTAGTTGAAAATCAACTTCTATGCCTTAGAATATTTTCACTCCTTCTTCTTTTCTTCAATTCTGAATACATTCTTTTGTATGATCTTGAATTCACTTGACACTTCTTTTGTACACTTGAATGATCAATCCTGGAATGCTGACACTTAGTGCACTGGTCTGGTTCACAAACGACTAGCCCTGAATTGAATATCCTTATCCTTTCTGATTGTTCCTTGTTAATGAATTCTGACTTGAGTTCTATAGATTGTTTCCACTGGAATCACTTGATTTCTATACTTGAATCTTCAACTGTATTAAAACAACAAGTCCTCTGATTGTTTATTCTTCACAGAGGCCTGATCCCTGAATGATCTTCTTTCTATGACTTCAAATGGACTTGCACTTGTAATACTGTGTTCTGACTCTTGTATGTGTCTGATCATTCTTCTTCTGGATTCCTGATTTCTTGTACAGACGTAGTATTATTAACCTGTCCTGTTCTAGTGTTGTTATTGTGTTGAGTTATCACGCGACTGTTCATACAGCTATGCAGTCTCACTAACAATCTCCACCTATGTGATTGTTAAGCTTAACAGACAAATTAAATAGAGAGGATAACTCAACTAACAACTAGAAAAAGTAATGTACCAGGACTTGTAAATAATGCTACTGGTTTTCTAGATCAAATATTACATTTCCAGATTTCTTGAGTAACTGAAATAAAAGATGCTTGTTCCTCTAGCACTGAACTGATCTTCAAGTAGTTTCATCTTCATTTCCTTAGTCTTCAAATCTCTGCCAGATAATAGTTCCCAGTCTTGAAGTAATCATCGGTAGCTTCTCTTGTACAACCACATTTCCTGTTGAGAAGCGCATATCTCTCTTGCTTCTCCCCCTATGAGAATCAACTGCTTAAAGGAGATCACCTTCGTCTACCACCTCTCCCGTACAATAGGATCCGCATATAAGAACTAATGGTACTCCCCTTTTCGAAAACAGCTTCTTCCCTTATGAAGAATAGTGATGAACCAAACCACTTCTTCTGATGTTGTGTGATGTACACGTGCTTTACCGTTTTCCTCATCCCTGCTATTTCTCCCCCTTAGTTGAGGAATCCTCCAAACTATTATATAAGCTTTTATCTCCCCCTTAGAGAAGGAATGTATGCTGTTGTCTGAAGGAGTTCTCGTATATTACTTGGTTGGAAAATAAATAACAAGTCAAAGTCTGATCAACCATGTCCCTTTAAATGATGCAAGAATGACTTCACCGTTGATCATCATGTTCACCAATCTTCCCAACTCCTTATACCTCCCAAATGTGAGATCACCAATTATTAGCTCCCAAAGGTCCCGAAGTATTCTAATCCAATCTGTAAATGTTAGGTTCCTAAGAGTTAGGTTCCAATCATAAACAGATTCGAGACCCGAAGTATCAAGAACCATGTTTAGGGATAGGGAATGGGATATGGTGTTTCTGTCTTTCTTCTTCCTCACTGTGAGTGTGTGATTCTGTTTCGTGTACCTCACAAGTGTTTCACTCTTCTCTCCACTCGTGTTTACACTCATTCTCACAAGTGTATCACTCCTCTCATAGCTCCAAAATCCAGCTGTACCTGCAAGGAAAATCACCTTAGCCATCCTTAAGGAGGTCACAGGTGGTGAAATGGGAGTTCGCAAATCCCCATCCTTGTTAGACTCGTCAGATGAATCTGAGTCATAATCTACAAGTTGCTAGTTTCCCTTTTAGGGTTCCAGATTTGAACTCTGGGAAGGTAAACAATGATCCAAAGAATTTAGCATAAAGATCAAAGTTTCCTTCTAATGTCTGTGAAGACATTTCCTTGTGACTCATCATGTAATATCTGAATCATTGTCAACAAGTTGCCGATCTGCACCTATGTCAGATCCACTATCCGCAGAGGCATCTAGGTTTATTAGTCCTGGGGAGGTAGACACTGACCACTGACATATGGCTATTGGATCAGTATCCTCTCCTACCACCTATAAAGGCAATTAGTCCATAAAAGAACCTTGAACAATCGAATCTGACCGTAAAATGGTCGAAACTCTTATTTCCGTCAACTCATCCTATGTGTGTAACCTTTCCTTGTGCATCAAGAATTGTTTATGTTTGAGGTGGTGACACTACATCGGATACCTTGGCCGATAGGTAAATTTCAATAGACGCACCCTGTTGAGAGGATGAATCTAGTAACTGTTTTTGTGCCTTTTCAGCCATTACATCTTTTTAAGAATGTATGGGGGCTAGCATTTGTCTCAGTTTTGATATATTTCAACTTTGTAGGAGACAGAGCTGCTGGGTTGACTTCAGAACCTTCCTTGTGTGTTGCACTAAGGCATTTTCTCCCTCACGCTCATTCGTACTTCATTTTAGTGGTAAGAGAGTGTTGGTTGGTTCTGTTTCTGTGTTTGTCTTTACAGTCTGGGATAGAAGTTGTGGGTTTTCAACCTCATGACTATCAAATGAAAGAATGCCATTGGAGGCTGAACCTGCATCACAGAACATATGGCACTATAGAGATAAAATGCACTTAAGATCTATAATGAATGAAAATTATGCATTTAATCTTTTGAGAGAAATGATGTATAATAGTGATTTCAAAAAGATTTTAATGAAATAAGAAATCACCAATGTAGAAAGAAGTTTGATTTCTCCTAAAATTGTTCGTGTGCACAAGTCTGTTTTTATGCCTAAAAAGATAAATGATTTGATAAGACACAGACTGATGACCTAGCAGTATTAAGAGAGAAAGAAAGATTTTTTCTTTCAATATGAATGAGTTTTTAGAAAAGCATTGATCACTTAGGGTAAAGTCTAAGCAATTCTCATTCATGTCAAAAGCTCCATAATCTATCTTTATAAAATTATTACCAACATATTGTTTATTGATAATCTTAATAAGACTAACTATGCTGCTAATTTCAAATTGTAGTGAATCTGTCAGATATAGCAACTCATATAAATTCATTAGAACTGAAAATCTCACAATTATCTGCAACAAAATATTAACAATATATCATTGTCTGATACTTGTCAAGTACTTTCGATACCAATAATTATGTTGCATCCTATTTTAAACATTAAAATAAGATATCAATGAATTAAATACCAATTATCAATCAAAAAGACATCAGCATTCAATTTCATATATCGTACAATTGTTAACTCCTAACAACTGTATATCTCAAACAATATTGATTCGATAAATAAAGCAACATTAACCAACATTGTCTTGTTTGCAATCTTAGAAAAATATTCTAAGTTCCATATACTTTGATCCATTGAGTATTGCATCTATTATCAAAGTGTTTAGGAATTTGCAAAGAAGTATAAAAATTATTCTAACTTGACAACATATGGTTACTTCTAATAAAGCAATCAAACATTTTAACCATAGTTGTACTTAAGAAAATTTTTTACACTTTCTATATTAGTATAAGTGACTGAAGATTAACATTGATTAATTGGAGGAGTTCTAAGTAAAGTCACAAATACTAATACTACACAATTAGTTCATACTTGAACTCTTAACTAAATATCATTAACTGATATAAGTCAAAAATTAGCATACAACTAATCATGCTACAATCATGATATGATTTCAGTGAACTCTTGAGATATGAACATTGCTAAATTCACTAAAACCAAAATCTCATAATTAACTTATTACACATAAGTTACAATCAATATACTAGATATCAATTGTTGACAGATTTAGTTATAATCAATCATGGTGCCTATTTATTTTAAGTTAGTTTGAATTATGGAGCAAATAACATCACTGAATTGCTTCAATTTCCATAATCCAAACTACCCAAAATAAATACTAATATATATGAGTTAGATGCTAGCACTTAAATATTTATAATTATAATTGTATAATCACCAATAGGATATATGACTTATATATATCAATCACTCTTTGGATGATTAGTAATTTTAGAAATACTTTTTAAGCATATAGAATATTGAGAGTTTTATACACTGACTTAGAAAATACTTTAACTTCCAATATCAGTGATTTTAGAAATAAACATTGATTACTTAGAACAAAAATTCTAAATAATATCACTAATACTAAAAGTATCACAATTATTCGTACAAGATACATATAACTATGCTACATATTATTTTAATACAGTTCAAATTATGGGACTAATATGGAATGGAATTGTCTACAATCATAATTTAAATCAATTAAAATAATATTCAACCTTAATACTATAACACTTAACTACCATAAATGTAAATGATATTGTAATCATGATAATCAAGATAGTAGCACTAAGTACGAGGTACTAGATTACTGATAAATTCACAAGTCCTTTAAATATTGAAGATTTAATACTTGTGAACTTATATTAAGAATTCCTTATAGATGGGATTTCCAACTAATATGCAATGAATGATATCCCACATTTACAAACCAGTCTTGAAAATTAACTTTAACAAGTGATTTAATAAATGTTTCTGCAAGTGACTCTTTGACTAAAAGACATGCTCTCGAAATAAAATGATACCTGGTGTCAAGGTGCCTTGTCATAGAGTGTTCCACAGAGTTGTTGGATTTAAAGTTGTTTCTTATCATAACAAGAAATTAATCTTCTTCCATAAAGTTGACAGCTTCTCGAGATGCTTCTCCTGTCACTTAAGTTGACAGCCTCAGAGATGATTCTCCTGTCTTTCTTACAACCTGTATAATCTGTATCTATATAGCCAAACATGTTAAGCATAATATCTTTTAGGGTACTTTACTCCAAGAGTTGATAGTCCCTTAAATATCTAATAATCTTGTTAATAGCTATAAGATTGGATTCTCTAGGATCCACTTGGAACCTTGCACTTTGGCATCTTGAGAACATTACATGTTGTCTATTAGCATTTGAGTAAAAGAGTGAGCTCGTCGTACCTCTATAGCTTGTCATTATACCTGAGTTGTACTGATCAAGCTTTAGTGGTTTCTATTGGTAAGTAGTCTTAGCATGTTCAGAATCTTCCAAATTTTGCATCTTCAAAAGATCCTTAACTTACTTGTATTGCCATCATTATTTCGGTTTACTTGTGCTCCTAAGAGAATTGTTCTTTTCGCATGCTTGAGCTCCTAAAAGAATGATTCTAATGGCCTGCTTGAAGTCATTCCAAAAAGAATTGTAACCTTTCCAACATGCTCCTCCATACCTACTCTGCAATTACTTAACAAATAATCTTGCACAAGTTTTGTTAGTAGACCAACATATAAAATTATCATTATATCAGAGCACATATATAACATTATGTTTGTGCCTAGTGATAAGAGAGTTATTAATATGACGACTCTACTAGTTCATATTAAACTGTAACTTCAGTTAGAGTGACATACCATGTCCTTGATGATTGCTTGAGTAATATACTAGTTCATACCAATCTGAAGTGAGCTTGTGAAGAAGAGATATACGTGGTCCAATAGGTTTGCAACTGCAAAGTCCATGAACTGTTGTGCATTGACTTCCTCTTTTGACTCACCAACCAGGAGTGCACTTGTACACATCTACTAGAGTCCAATTCTAAGTGTAATGTGCATCAGGTGCCTGATATGTCGTGATATCCTCAAGTCTCATCACTAGTGCTTTCTGTTAGATACTGCTTCCTAATAATAATCTAGCATCTAATTTGGCCTTGTCCCTCGTAACAATGCCATTGTCATCCAGTTTGACTTCTGGTTATCCTTGTACCAATTACAAAGTTATCATTTGGTTTGGATACCAGCTTCCCTTCAATCTGCTTGCTGACTGATTGAGTTCATCTTGCTTTGCAATCACCCAATCAATCCGGATCTATCAGAGCTTCTATAACTTTCTCAGTTTCTTTTTCAAATAGAAAACTAGAGAAATAATCATTCGCACTCAGTAGCCCTACTAATCATTACTCCACCATCTGGATCACTTAAGAACTATACTCTGGGAATAGACTTGACATCAAACCCTTTATCTCAGCAGATATGTTTTGTTGTGTCCTCTGAATTTTCAATGTGGTGTTGTGTCTAACTAATTAATCCTTCTTTTGCTCCCCCTAAGCTGTTGCTGGGATTTCCTGAAAATTCTTACCCTTGTTGACTGGCTTCATTGAAATAATGAGTTATGTTATACACTGCCATTCCATTGCTTGGATATGAATCATCAATACCATTAATTTCTCCTCTAACAGCTTGGAGCATGGAGTTGTTGAAATGTGCACTTAGACTGTCAATCATCTTCTGTTGAAAAACCACAAATGCCCTGTAGGTTGTAGACTCCACTGAGTAGCCAATGAAAATATCCTAACTGTAGAACATTCTCTCCAAACACTTTGAGGTTATCCAATGTTTGCTTCTGTTGGCCATTGACTCATTAGTGGTCTTCATGTATACATCCAGATCAAGGCTTGATCTTACGTGTTGCAAACTGTTTTGACTGCTCCAGCCCTTTGGTATTTAGAAAGTCTTGATTAGCTTGATATTTCCTTTGTAGCTTTCATCAAGTTCTGGTTCTTCCTTTTTACCACTCCATTTTGACACGGAGCTCTTAGTGTTGAATATGTCTCAAAATATTCTTGATGATACAGATATTAATCAGAACTGCTTCTTAAATTCAGTCCCATTACCTGATCACCGGATCATTTCTTTTACAGTTGCTTCCAGCTTGATCTTCTTTGATGTGATCAATCACCATCTGCGATGTCTTGTCTTGAGAACGCACGAACAACAACTTTGTTAAGAGTAGTCATCCACCATCACTAGGTTATGTCTTTACTTTGATGTGATGTTATCTTTGACTCCTCTTTCTGACATGCCTCACATTTATCATTTTCTGTATTCTAGATAAGGTAGTCCTCTCACTAAACCCTTTTCACAAAAAAGTTCCTTGAGTTGATGTTCAAGGGTGAGAGCTTTTATGCCATAACCAGCTGTCATTTGCAGATGCTTTACTGTAGAAGCACATTACTTGACCATCTTCTGCAGAATTCCAGTCAGCTACAAACAGATCACCTTTTCTTACTCCATTGAGAGCAAGCCTTTCATTCTTCTGATTAGTGATCAAACACTTCTCCTTCTTGAAAAACATCACATCCTTTGTCACAGAATTGACTTATGCTTAGAAGATTATGCATAAGACCATCAACCAGAGAGATTTCTTCTATGATGACATTTCCAATTTCCAAACAGCCATATCCCGTTGTATAACCTTTGCTGTCATCTCCAAAGGTAACCATTGGGCTAGGTTTCTCAACCACCTTTGATAGCAGGGCTCTATCTCCATCATATGCCTCGAACATCTACTGTCCAGAATCCACATGACCTTCTTCTTCTTTATGCCCTGTATACAAAGGATTAAGATTTCTTTGGTACCCCAACCACGTTGGGTCCAGGGTACTTAGAATATATGCATATCTAGTAGATTTCTTAACATTCTTGACAGATTCAACATGCTTTACATTGTCATTGACTGTGTCCTTAACACCCTTGGAAGGACAATTAGCTTTGCTTTTGGTCTTAGTGAAGGTAGCCTCTTTCCTAGCACTAGGAGGGCTTGTAGTCTTTGACTTACTCTTGTTCTTATGCATATAATTATCATGATCATGGCATGCATTGTGTGAGTGTGTGTAATCAAGATACGTTTTCATGAATGAAACAACACATGACATGCAAGCAGGCTTATCACACTTGGAAGATTTAGGAACACTAGGCATGGTATGCATATTAACATTTTTTACTTTGTCCAATTTAACCTTTTTACATGCATGAGATAGGTGTCCAGTGGATCCACCGTTATTACACACCTTTCTAGGGCAATCCTTTCCTGTTCTGCCACTTCTATTCTTACTAGATTTAGTGGTGAAACTAAAACCTAGTCCTGCAGTAGTTTGTTAACTTTCAGGGGATGCTTGTTTATCAGATTTCTTAGCATTTTTATCTTTTATCTTTTCAAGATCTTCAACAAGCATCTCATGATGAATGAACAAATTCTCCTTATCAAAAGGTTCAGAATATGCCTTCTTGAACAAAGGTTTCTTAGCATTCTTCAGAACATGTGGTGTATCTAGTGGATTAACAACTTTTATTACAGGTTCATTATCCACCACATGTTTCTTACTAGATTTCCTAAGTTCATCATAATCTAGTCCAATTCCAAGTTTTCTACTTACAACTTGACTAGATATGAGTTCCTTTGCAAGATTAGCAGAATTAGCATAAGCCTGAAGCTTAGTTTCTAATTCCTTTATCTTCTCATCCTTTCCTTCTATAGTCTCAACATGTTTCTTATCTCTAAGTTCCAGATATTGATTTCTTGTTTTAAGGTCTTCTATAGCAACATTGAGAACTAGCTTATCATTTTCAGTTTTGATCTTTTCTAGTTCTTTCTTTAAGTCACTAGC